>NW_028258317.1:56187196-56490227 GCF_053883595.1 Heterocephalus glaber
CTTCACTGATAAAATTTCCCTCTTCGTCACAAATATGTTTATCACATGTTAAAACAGTAAGCCATTTAAGTAATAAGTCCATTATTCTTTTTTTTTTTTTTTTTTTTTGGTACCGGGGATTGAACTTGGGTCCTTGTGCTTGCGAGGCAGGCAGCAGAACCACTGAGCTAAATCCCCAGCCCAAGTCTACTATTCTTGATCTTTTTTTTTTTTTTTCTGGCTCCACCTCCTGATGATTGATCTAACTTTCTGTCCCATTTTCAATCTGGCGAACTTTTTGTCATCTTTATCTCTGAATTTAAATGTTATATTTTTAAAAGTCCATTACCTGTCTTCTCAATTATAAGTAAGTTTACATGCTGTACTGTTTCCTAAAAGTTCTACATAATATTTATGCAATTTATAGCAATTTACAATCTTGTTTGTGTGCTTATATGTTTAATGCTAGTCTTTCCCAAGTGAATGCCCTGTCCTCCCTTGTGTATGTGACCCCAGCCCCATGGTGGAGGCTTCATGGACATTCGGTGAATGAGAAATGAATTCATGAGAAATAGACATAATAGTGACCTTGGTTTCCTTCAGAGAAACAAAGACCAGTCCCTCCCGTGGTAAGCCCTGGCTGTATTTTATTTCTATTCTAGCAGTGTCAGTGACATTTCTGTTTTATATTTATAATGTAAATCTTTTTTTCTTCAGCCAGCTATAATGGGTCTGATCCTTGCAGCAAAAGTGCTAAGTCATGGCCAGAGAATGGGGAGCACATTGACAGAGCTGTCAAAACTCATATGGTAATAACAAAGTTATATTCCAGCACAGCATCTAAGGAAAGAAGTCTGTCAGTATTATCTTTTTCCTTCATTTTTTTTTTTTTTTGATCCTCCAATCTGAAATTTAAAGCAAGTTTACATCTAAATTTTAACCCTTCAATAAACTGTCCTCTGACTCCACCTGGTGGAGATTCATAACTTTTGGCAATAAATCATTCCAAAGGAAGAGTAAAAGGCATCGGATCTCTTTCCAGTTTCATAAAAGAAAGACACTCAAAAATTAAAACAAATGACCTTGTGGGTGTGTTATGGCCACTCAGAAGTACTGCAGAATGTAAATTTGGCGTGATCACTTAGATGCTCTTAACCCCCATTTCTGCCTTGTATGTCCAATCATGTTTTTAGAAGCCAGGGGGCCGGGGATTTAGCTCAGTGGTTTTGCCGCCTGCTGGTCAAGCCCAAGGACCCGAGTTCAAACCCCGATACCGAAAAAAAAAAAAAAGAATTGATATAGGACCATTAGGGCTGGGGATTTAGCTCAGTGGTTCTGCCAAGCACAAGGTCCTGAGTTCAATCCCTGGTACAAAAAAAAAAAAAAAAAAAAAAAAAATACAGTTCAAAGACCCTGCTTTTTCCATTTCCCTACAGATTGGGTTCTAGTTGGTTTCTACCAAAGGTAAGTACTGGCAGGAGTTTGGAAGGTAGGAGTGAAGAGGAAGGACTTGTTTCCTTTTTCAGATTCTGTTGGCACTTTCCAGTAACAAGGGACACTCGGCATCCCATCCATCCTGGACCACTCCTCACACTCATGGAGAGGAATCCCATCCCCTGGTACCTGGCTGCCCAATAGTAGCCTGAGCATCTGAGTTAGGTACTGATTCATTTGAGACTGGACGAGGTCATCCCCTTCTCCATAATTCTGATCTCGGATGACCCCATCACTTCCCTGTACTCCTATAACTAGAGGGGTTGTTGCTGATCACAGCAGCTTATTTAATATAAAGTTACCTGGGCAAAACCAAGTTCTTATATTAGATTTCTTTTTTAAAAAACTTAGACTGCTTTCTGACCACTTGATGCCTGACTTGATGCTTGAATATTAGATTAATTTCAGAAAATGAAAGAAAATACCCCAGTCAATAAAAGTTTGAATATTTGTTTTAGAAAAGCATAAGTGAAAACCAAAACAACAGGAAATGAGATATGTTTTTACCTTCAAAAATAATATTATAAACACTGTTAGGATGATATGTCTGCCTATGTAGATATATAAACATGTAAATCTACAGATTTAATGCAATCCTTGTGAAAAACCCAATGACCATTTTTGCAGAAATAAAAAAAATATGAACCTATAATTTGGTGTAGACCTTGGGGACCTGGAAGAGTCAAAACAAGCATAAAAAAGAGAAAAAAGCTGGAAGTTGTTGCAGATATTTCTGCCCAGTATTAGCAGGCTATAGTGGCACAACCTTCTTGCCCCTCCATAGTTTGTCTGTGTTACATTGGAATTAACAGAGATTGCCTCAGTTCACTCCCTGTCAAGGTCAATTGACTCCAAAAAAGTCTCCCCTTCTGAATTAAACATTTGTTCTCTTCAGCAAAGATATGCTTGTGCCTTCTTTCTACAGTCCTGCCTGCTTGATACTTGTTATCAGCAGGTGTCCCAAGGCCTGCCCAGTTTACCCTCTTCCCACACTTGTAACGAATAAACACTGGATGCCCTGGGAGTCCTTTGTCTTTGTTAGTCAGAGCAGCTTAGATCAGCCCAAGACTCAGTTTATCTGAAGTTTCTTTTTGTTTTTTCTCTTTCCCACTTTTGTATCTCATGGGCATTGTACTAGTTTGCAGGAGACTAGGATCACTGCAGGGGTCTCTGATAATGTCCCCTTTCCCTTTCCCAATAGGAAGTCTCATATTTCTTGATTTTAAAATTCACTACAAAACTACAGTAATCAAAAATGACATAAAGACTGACATATGGACCAATGCAACAAAAATGGGAACCCCAGAAATTTGTCCTCACATGCGTTTCTCAGCATGGTGATTTTTAACATGGTGATTTTCAAGATCACACAAGGGATAATGCAAGGTCTTTTCGACAAATGATGTTAAATTGTACCACATATGTTATGGCTTGTATATAGATGTCCCCTCAAAGCCTCATGAACTTCTTCGTGGGGTTTTTTGGGAGGTGGCTGGAGGATGGTTTTGAGATACTGAATTAAGAGTCTGATACTGTGGATTAGTCCACTGATTGGTTTAGCATAGTTATGGGCATGAATAATGGGAAGGGCAAACCTGGATGCAAGTGGCAGCACCGAAAAGACTTGTAGCTTTGGTGGGATTAGAAGAAAAAGGAGACTTACTTCACTGCTTGCTGCTTGATTCCTTTTGCCTACCCTGCCGTTGACTGTTTCTCTTCTGCTTTGTCCCTCTGCTATGCTTTGGAGATAGCTGACTATGAACTAAAACCTGTACAAATTGTGCGCTGAAACAAACATTTTCTCCTTTAAGTTGTGGGTATTGGTATTTTGTCCCAGCAATGACAAAAGTAATTAAAACAATATACAAATATTAATTTAAAATGAACCAAGGAACTAAATTTAATAGCAAAAACTATAAAATTATTAGAAGAAAATATAGGAGGGAATCTCACTAACATTGAATTTTACAATTTCCATTTCATGTGTTCAGACATGATTGGCTAAGGGTACTGATATTTCAGAAAATGAAACACAGATAAGGGGGAAAATACTGTATATAAATATATACAATTAATATTATCAAGTATTAAATGGAAAGACATTCTGAAACTTGCAGGTGAAATAAGGTAGGCAGAAAGTGGTAAATATTGTATGAGTCTAATTCTACAAAGTATTTCAAAAGTCAAATTTTAAAAAATTGAAAGTAGAATACTGATTACCAAAGTATTGGAGGTTAAAAAGTAAGAAGTCACCATTCCAGGCCAATGTACCACCATTCCCAGTGCCGAAGATCAGAGCTGACCCCGGCATGGAAGAGGTCACCTATGGCAGTACACTCTTCCTCCACCCCATTGAAATGTGAAGACACATAAACAAGTCTCAAAACCAGACTTCCAGATCACCTAAAGCAACCCCAAGGGGAAATAAGATAGAACAATCTAATACTCAACCACCTGGAATCCCTGAACTGGCAACAAAAGAGGATCTGGAAAAAATGAAATCTGAAATAATTTCTCAGATAACAGCAGAGATGGTGCTCATAGTGCAAGACATGATTAATAAATCCAGGGGAGCCGAGGAACATGATGGAATCCTAACATAGGAAACAAATGGAATCCATAAAACAGATGCAAATAGATTTCCAGGAGATCAAAAACTCCACTGAAAGTCTACACAGCAAAATAAGGCAGTGTGGGGACAGAATTTCAGATATAGAAGATAAGATTGCAATTAGTGACCAGGAAAAGAAAAATTCTAAGGGAACATGAGAAATCAATCCAGCAGCTGCTAGATGATGCAAAGAAGAATAACATAAGACTGATTGGACTCAATGAAGAAACAGGAGAGAGTGCAGATGACATAAAAAATCTCTTCACAGAAATAATGGCAGAAAACTTCCCAAGCAGGGGAAAAGAGCTTGACATACAGACAAGTGAGGCATATAGGACTCCAAATAGCCATGATCAAAAAAAATCTACACATAGGCATATAATTAAGATTTCAGAAACACAGCAGAAGAACAAAGTTCTACAAGCAGTTAGAGAAAAGAAACAAATCACATACAAAGGAAAGCCCATTAGAATCACAGCAGACTTCTCAACACAAACTATCAAGGCAAGAAGAGCTTGGAGTGACATATTCCAAGCCCTAAAAGAAAACAGCCTCCAGCCCAGATTCATGTACCCTGCAAAACTCTCTTTCAAAATGGATGGAGAAATAAGATACTTTCATGACAAAGAGCACCTTAGGAACTTCATGAATGCCAAACCAGCACTCCAAAGAATTTTACACAATATCCTAGGAACAGACATTGAGGATCACAACCTCAGGAAGCAAAGCAGAATGAACTTATCTGCCGCTACAAGAAATTAAATGTAAAGGGGGAGAACTCAGCAAAAAGAAAAAGTCATGACAATGATAAGTCAATACGTTTCAGTTAAAACCATCAATATATTTTTTTTTGTATTAAATTCTTTTATTGGTACATTGTAGCTATACAACACAATTACATTTCTCATTGGGAATTGTACCTTTACATAATGCATCTTGGTTCTTATTTTTTCCCATTCCTAGCCCTCCCTTCATGCCCTCCACCCTTCCCTATTTACAAAGACTTTATTTCCATTTTTTCCATTTCTCATCATTTTTTCCTTTCCCTTCTTTCCTTTCCCCTGCCCCTCCCACTACCCCTACCCCTTTGGACCTTTTCTTCCTATTTTACATTATCAATTATTCATTCTAATCATTGGTACATTTTAGGTATACAATGTAATGACATTCATCATTGGAAATTTGCACCTTTACATAGTTTCTCTTGGTTCTTATTTTTCACCCTTGCCCAGCTCTCCCTTCAACCCCTCCAGTCCTTCCTATTTACAAAGATTTTGTTCCTATATTTCCATTTTCTCATATTAATCCCATTCCCTTCTATCCTTTCCCCTAGCCCTCCCACTTCCTTCCCCTTTGCCCCTTTTCTTCCTATTTCACATTACCTATTATACATTTAGTCCTTATTTACACTTTCAGTTTCTCACACCAGAGAAACTATTCAGTATTTATACATGTGTGTCCTATTTATTTCACTTAAGAGTATCACCTCAATGTGCATCCACTTAGCTATAAATGTCTCTAATTTCTCATTTTTTATGGCTGAGTAGTACTCCATTTTATAAAAAAACCACATTTTCTTGATCCAGTCTCCAGTTGATGGGCATTTGGGCTGTTTCCAAGTTGTAGCTATTACAAATTGTGCTGCTATGAACATGGGTGCACATATATCACTGTGGTATGATTCTTTTAATTCTTTGGGGAAGATCCTCAGCAGTGGAATGGCGGGGTCAAATGGGGCTTTCAGTCTTAGTTCTTTGAGGTATCTCCATACTGATTTCCACAGTGGTTGCACCAGTCTACATTCCCACCAGCAGTGGAGCAGGGTTCCTCTTTCCCCACAGCCCCGCCAGCATTTGTTATTGGTTGATTTCATGATAGCAGCCATTCTTTCTGGAGTGAATTGGAATCTCAGTGTTGTTTTCTTTTGCATCTCTCAAATGACCAGTGATGTTGAACATTTTTTCATGTATTTATTTGCTATTTCCACTTTTTGTCTGAGAAATGTCTGTTCATTTCAGATGCCCATTTTTGGATTGGGTCTTTAAATTTATAACCATCAATATTAATGGTCTCAATTCACTAATTAAAAGAAATAGACTGGAAGAATGGGTCAAGAAGCAAAATCCAACAATATGCTGCATGCAAGAAACACAACTAATTCAAAAAGAAACTCATAGAGTGAAAGTTAAAGGGTGGACAACAATGCTCCATGTGATGGGAACCCAAAAAAAAGCAGGAGTAGTGATCCTCTTTGAAGATAAAGTAGATTTCGAACCAATGCTTTTTAGGAGAGACAAAGAAGGACACTACATCCTTGTAAAGGGAACAATCCAAGAGGAAGAGATGACAAACATAAATATCTATGCCCCAAACACTAGTGCACCCAACTATATAAAAGAAATACTAACGGACATGAAAAGTCATACATGCACTAATACAATTGTAGTGGGGGACTTCAATACCCCACTGTCACAAATAGATAGATCAACTAAACAAAAAATAAGTACTGCAATACTAGAACTCAATCAAACTCTTGAACAAATGAACTTAATAGATGTTTCCAGAGTGTTCCACCCCACAAAATCAGAATACACATTATTCTCAGATGCATGGGTCATTCTCCAAAATAGACCACATACCCACACATAGAACATGGTTAAGTAAGTGCAAAGGAATTGAAGTTATTCCCTGTATATTATCAGACCATAGTGCGATGAAATTGGAGATCCATAGCAAAAGAAACTGGCAAAATTTCATAAAGATGTGGAAATTGAATGACACACTTCTGAATAACCAATGGGTCACAGAGGAAATTAAAGAAGAAATCAGACAGTGCCTTCAATTAAATGACAATGACAATACAACATATCAGAATCTATGGGACACAATGAAAGTAGTCTTATGAGACAAATTCATAGCAGTGAATACACATATTAGGAAAACAGAACAAGCCCAATTAAACAACCTGATGCTGCACCTCAGGCTTCTAGAAAAAGAAGAGCAGGACAAACCCAAAGCTCATACAAGGTGGGAAATTATAAAGATCAGAAGAGAAATCAATGCAATGGAGACTAAGAGAATGATACAAAAAAATCAATGAAGCCAAGTGTTGGTTCTTTGAAAGAATAAACAAAATTGACAAACTCTTAGCCAACCTTATCAGAAAAAGGAAAGAAAAGGCCCAAATCCATGCAATTAGGATTGAAAAGGGTGAAATTACAACTGACCCAGCAGAAATCCAGAGGATCGTCAATACCTACTTCCAGAACATATACGCCAATAAGATGGACAACACAGAAGAAATGGGCAGATTCCTAGATACATATGAATTACCAAAGTTGAAAAAAGAAGACCTAAAAATTCTAAACAACCCAGTATCAACCAACGAAATTGAAAACATAATTAAAAACTTACCAACTAAGAAAAGCCCAGGTCCTGATGGCTTCACTGCTGAATTCTATAAGACATTTAGAGAGGAACTGCTGCCACTACTGTTTAAACTCTTCAATAAAATTGAAAGGGAAGCAATACTCCCAAATTCATTCCTGGAAGCAAGCATCATCTTTATCCCCAAAGCAGAGAAAGACCCAACTGAAAAAGAGAACTATAGGCCAATCTCACTAATGAACATAGATGCAAAAATCCTTAATAAGATACTGGCAAAGAGAATGCAGAAGATCATCAAGAAGACCATAAACCTTGATCAAGTGGGATTCATCCCAGGGATGCAGGGATGGTTCAACATACACAAATCAATCAATGTAATACACTATATCAATAGCGCCAAAGACAAAAACCATATGATTATCTCCATAGATGCAGAAAAAGCATTTGACAAAATCCAATGTGCATTTATGATAAAAACCCTACAAAAAATTGGAATAGATGGTCTCTACCTCAATCTGATAAAAGCCATCTATGAAAAACCAACAGCCAATATCATACTAAATGGTCAAATACTGAAATCCTTCACATTAAAATCAGAACAAGAATCTCCACTATCGCCACTCCTGTTCAGTATAGTTTTGGAAACGTTAGCCACAACAATTAGACAAGAGGAAGAAATAAAAGGAATAAAGATAGGAAATGAAGAGTCAAATTGTCATTATTTGCAAATGACATGATACACTATATAGAAGACCCCAAGAACTCCACCAAAAGTCTTCTAGACTTAATAACAAAATTCAGTGTGAGAAACTGAAAGTGTAAATAAGGACTAAAAGGTATAATAGATAATGTGAAATAGGAAGAAAATGGGCAAAGTGGAAGGTTAAGGGGGAGGAGGAGGGGAAAGAAAAGAAGGGAATGGAATTAATATGAGAAAATAGAAAAATGGAAACAAAGTCTTTGTAAATAGGGAGGGATGGAGGGGTTGAAGGGAGGGCTGGGCAAGGGTGAAAAATAAGAACCAAGAGAGACTATGTAAAGGTGCAGATTTCCAATGATGAATGTCATTATATTGTATACCTAAAATGTACCCATGAGTAGAATGAATAACTGATGATGTGAAATAGGAAGAAAAGGTCCAAAGGGGTAGGGGTGGTGGGAGGGGCAGGGAAAGGAAAAATTATGAGAAATGGAAAAAATGGACATAAAGACTTTGTAAATAGGGAAGGGTGGAGAGGGTGAAGGGAGGGCTGGGAATGGGGAAAAAATAAGAACCAAGATTCATCACGTCAAGGTACAAGTTCCCAATGTGAAATGTAAATGTATTGTATACCTAAAATGTACCAATAAATGAACTTAAAAAAAAAAAGACCTGAATGAGAAAAGTCAAACTTCCCAATGCTTAAAATACTGTATGTTTGGAGGGGTAAAGAAAAATTTCTTAAACAAGATCTAGAAAAAGAAATATATAGGAAAATAATAAATTTATTTTTTATATTGAAATTTTTAATTTCCTCACAACAAAAAGTATAAAAAGTGCAAAAACAAGTCAGGGGGCAAAACCTACTTGTAATACACGTAACAAACAGCTAGTAGTATTGAGAACTAAAAATAATTGATTTAAATTAATTCAAGATAATCACCATTTCTTTAATGATTGGGAAAAATTTATGAAAGTTAGAAGTATAAATAATTGATGAACATGAAAATGTACCCATGTCAATAATAAGAAATTGTTAGGGTTTGAATATAGTTTTTTCTCCCCTCTGACACTCATTGAAATTTAATCTGAATTATGAGATATTAAGAGGTAGGACCAGATGAGTCCTTTATTAAGTGCTTAAGGCTCTGTCCTCATGCGTGGATTAATCTATTCATACAAGTAATGGATCATGGCTTATCCTGAGAATGAGCCTCCTACAAAAATCAGTGGACAGAGATTCCTAGCTCTTTCCATGTGATGCCCTGGGCTGTCTTGGGACTCTGCTATTAAGAAGGTCATCCCTGGATGAGGCCCCTCAACCTCACACCAGAACCATTAGCCAAAATGAACCTCTTTTCTTGATAACACATCCGGATGGTTATATGTTCCAGGACTTGGGGCTGAGGTCTCCCATCTGCTTGTGAATGTATTTCCCAAGCAGGTGATTCCTGGCATGTTTTTGGTAGATGGCCAAGTGTGAGTGACTGATCTGTTTGTGCCGTGTGTCCCAGTATTTGAAGTCTGCGATGTGCCCATCACTGTAACTATCAGTACAGGGGTGTCTTGCACATGTGGACAGCAAGAGTAGAAGTTTTCTGATGCAGATGTGGCTCTCTGAGCCTCAGTGTGAGGGATTCAACCTGTAAGTGGGTGTGTGTCTCGGTGCACAAGGCCTATGGAGTCTTTTTTGGGTTTTGTGTTCCATGGGGTCAGGTCCCTGCTCTGTTTAGGAATATTTACCAAGAGATGAGCTCACTGGTCTGTTTGGATGTGGATATACAGGTGTGACTTCTTAAGTACTAAAGTTTGAACTCAGAGACCTTACTCTGAGCTATATCTCTAGCCCATTTTTATTTTTTATTTGAGACAGCATCTCATTAAATCATTAATTTGCACAGCTGGACTTAAGCTTGTGATGCTCCTGCTTCAGTCTCCCGGAATTCTGGGATTACAGGTGTGTTCCACCTTGGCTGACAAGGTGTCACATTTCTAATCTGATTTAGGGTACATATCACAGGAAGTAAGATCTCTGATTATTTATGGCTCTATGTCCCAAAATGTGTATCTCTTCATTTGGTGAGTATGTATCCCAAGACATCAGTCCTCCAATCTTCTGAGGGGGAGGTTCCAAGATTTGAGGTTTTGGATATGTTTGTGAGTACAGATCATAGAATACTTCTGCTATATTTTGAGGGGTTTTGTTTCTTTGTTTGTTTGGTTTCTTGAGACAGAATGTTTCTTTTTAAAATTAATTTTATTGGTACATTTATGTATACAATATAATGACATTTATCTTTGGAAATTTGTATATTCACATAACCTCACTTGGTTCTCATTGTTTCCCCATTCCGCTGCCCTCCCTTCGATGCCTCCATGCCTCCCTATTTACAAAGGCTTTGTTTCCATTTTTTCATTTTCTTATATTAATTCCATTCCCTTCTTTCCTTTCCCCTCCCCCTTCCCCTTCCCCTTCCCCTTTGCTCCTTTTCTTCCTATTTCACATTATCTATTATGCTTTTTAGTCCTTATTTACACTTTCAGTTTCTCACACTAGAGAAACTATTTGGTATTTACGTATATGTGTCCTATTTATTTCAGTTAAGAGTATCGTCTCAATGTGTATCCATTTAGTTATAAATGTCTCTAATTTCTAATGTTTAACCCTAAGTACTACTCCATTTTATTTTAAAAAACCCCACAATTTCTTCATCCAGTATCTAGTTGATGGACAATTGGGCTGATTCCAAGTTTTAGCTATTGCAAATTGTGCTGGTGTGAATATAGGTGCACATATATCACCGTGGTGTGATTCTTTTAATTCTTTGGAGAAGATACCTAGCACGGGAATAGCTGGGTCAAATGGGACTTCCAGTCCTAGTTCTTTGAGGTATCTCCATACTGATTTCCACAGTGCTTGCACCACCTACATTCCCACCTGTAGTGCAGCAGGGTTCCTCTTTCCCCACAGTCCAGCGGAATTTGTTATTGGTTGATTTCACGATAGCAGCCATTCTTTCTGGGGTGAGGTGGAATCTCAGCATTGTTTTCATTTGTACCTCTGGAATGACCAGTGTTGTTGAACACTTTTTCATGTGTTTATTTGCTATTTCTACTTCTTTGTCTGAGAAATGTCTGTTGACACTTGAGATGCCCATTTTTGGACTGGGTCTTTAAATTTGGGAGGTCTGATTTTTTTAAATTCTTTATAGATACTGGATAGTAGACCTTTGTCTGAGGAACAGCAGGTGAAAATTTTTCCCACACTGTGCATTGTCTCTTCACTCTGTTGCTGGTTTCTCTTGCTGTGCAGAAGCTTTTTAATAAGAAGAGATCCCATTTGGTCATTGTTTGTCTAGTTCATGGGCAACAGAGGTTTTGTTCATAAAATCTTTTCCTACACCAGTGTCTTCAAGAGTTCTGTCTAACCTCTCTTCCAGCTGGTTCAGCATTTCTGTTTTAATATTTAGATCTTTAATCCATTTCTATTTTAGTTTAGGGCATGGTAAGAGATACAGGTCTGATTTTAATTTTGGGCAAGTTGAAAGCCAATTTTTCCAGCAACATTTGTTAAATAGGCTATCTTTTCTCTAGTGAGGGTATTTGGCTCCTTTGTTAAAGATGAGGTGGCTGAGTGTGTCTGGAGTTGTTTCTGCATCTTCTAATCCATTCCATGGGTCCTCAGGTCTGTTTTATTGCCAGTATCATGCTGCTTTTATCACAGGAGCTTTGTAGTATAATTTCAAGTTGTGGATTGTGATACTCCCTGCAATGTCTCTGTTGCCTAGAGTTGCTTTTGCTATTCTAGGTCTCTTCTTGTTCCAAATGAATTTTTGGATTGTTTTCTCAATTTCTGTGAATTATGCTGCTGGAATTTCAATTGAGATTGCATTGAATCTATTTAGCAGTTTTGGAAGTATGGCCATTTTCACTATGTTGATTCTTCCTACCAAGGAGCAAGGGATGTCTTTCCATTTTCTGATATTATCTTCAATCTCTCTTTTTAGAGTGCTGTAGTTTTCAGAGAAGAGGTCTTTGATTTCTTTTGTTAGGTTGATTTCTAGTTATTTCAGTTTTTTGGATGCTATTATGAAAGGAATTGTTTGCCCTATTTCTCTCTCAGGGAGTCTGTTGTTCACGTAGAGGAAAGTTATTGATTTTTGTGTGTGAACCTTGTATCTAGCCTCTTTACTGAAATTGGTTATTAAGTTTAGAAGACTTTTAGTGGAGTCCTTGGGCTCTTCTATGTAGAGTAACGTGTCATCTGCAAATAATAACATTTTGACTTCTTTATTTCCTATCTTTATTCCTTTTATTACTTTCTCCTGTCTAATGTTTCCATAATAATATTGAACAGGTGTGGTGATAGTGGACTTCCTTGTCTTGTTCCTAATTTTAGTATGAAGGATTTCAGTTTTTGACCATTTAGTATGATATTGACTGTTAGCTTTTCATAGGTGGCTTTTATCAGACTGAGGTAGAGACCATCTATTCTAATTTTTTGTAGGGTTTTTATCATAAATGTGTGTTGGATACTGTGGAATGCTTTTTGTGCATCTATTGAGATGATCATATGGTTTTTGTCCTTGGCGCTATTGATATAGTGTATTACATTGATTGATTTGCGTGTGTTGAACCATCCCTGCATCCCTGGGATGAATCCCACTTGATCAGGGTTTATGATCTTCTTGATGATCTTCTGCATTTTATTTACCAGTATCTTAGCACAGATTTTTGCATCTATGTTCATTAGTGATATTGGCCTATAGTTCTCCTTTTCTGTTAGGTCTCTCTCTGCTTTGAGGATCAAGGTGATGCTTGCTTCCAGGAATGAATTTGGGAGTATTGCTTCCCTTTCAATTTCATTGAAGAGTTTAAACAATAGTGGCAGTAGTTCCTCTCTAAATATTTTGTAGAATTCAGCAGTGAAACAATAAGGGTCCAGCCTTTGCTTAGTTGGTAAGTTTTAATTACGTAAACAATTTTGTTTATTGATATTGGGTTGTTTAGAATATTTAGGTCTTCTTTTTTCAACTTTGGTAATTCATACATATCTAGGAATCTGTCCATTTCTTCTGTATTTTCCATCTTATTGGTGTAGGTTCTGGAAGTAGGTAATGATGAGCTGCTGGATTTCTGCTGGGTCTGTTGTAATTTCACCCTTTTCATTACTAATTGCATGGATTTGGGCCTTTTCTTTTCTTTTTCTGACAAGGTTGGCTAAGGATTTGTCAATAATGTTTATTCTTTCAAAGAACCAAGTCCTGGCTTCATTGATTTTTTGGTATCATTCTCTTAGTCTCCATTGCATGGATTTGTGCCCTGATCTCTATAATTTCCAGCCTTGTATGAGCTTTGGGGTTGTCCTGCTCTTCTTTTTCTAGAAGCTTGAGCTTCAGCATCAGGTTGTTTAATTGGGCTTGCTCTGTTTTCCTTATACATATTCACTGGTAGGATTTTCTCTTATAAGACTGCTTTCATTGTGTCCCATGTATTCCAGTGTGTTGTATGGTCACTGTCATTTAAGTGTAGGAACTCTCTGATTTCTTCTTTAATTTCTTCTGTGACCCATTGGTTATTCAGAAGTTTGTCGTTCAACTTCAGTGTGTTTCTGGAATTCTTGAGGTTTCTTTTGCTATTGGTTTCCCATTTAATCACACTACAGTCTGATGATATAAAGGGGATAACTTCAATTCATTTGCCCTTACTCAAACAATCTCTATGAGAGAATATGTGGTCTATTTTGGAGAATAACCCGTGTGCAGCTGAAAAGTATGTGTATTCTGATTTTGTGGAGTAGAACACTCTGTAAACATCTATTAAGTTCATTTGTTCAAGAGTTTGATTGAGTTCTAGTATTTCGTTGCTTATTTTTTGTCTAGTTGATCTATCTATTTGTGACAGTGGGGTATTGAGGTCCCCCACTACAATTGTATTAGTGCATATATGACTTTTCATGTCCATTAGTATTTGTTTTATGTAGCTTGCCGTACTTGTGTTTGGGGTACATATGTTCACGATTGTCATCTCTTCCTCTTGGATTGTTCCCTTTACAAGGATGTAGTGTGCCTCTTTGCCTCTCTTAATCAGTGTTCATTTGAAATTCAGTTGATCTGCAAAGAAGATAGGTACACCTGCCTTTTTTTCATGTTCCTGCCACATGGAATATTTTTTTCCACCCTTTTCTTTCAGTCTATGAGTTTCTTTGTGAATTAGGTGTGGTTCTTATATGCAACGTATTGTTGGATCTTGCCTCTTGACCCATTCTGCCAGTCTATTTCTTTTGATTGGTGAGTTGAGACCATTAACATTGATAGTTATAACTGGTACATATTGACTTATCATTTTCATGACTTTTTCTTTTTGTTGGATTCTCCCGCTTTGCATTTAATTTCTCATCGTGCCCAATGGATTCATTCTGCTGGCCTCCCTGTGGTTGTGATCCTCATTGTCTTTTCCTAGGGTATTGTCTAAAATTTTTTTGGAGTGCTGGTTTGGTATTCATGAAGTTCCTAAGGTGCTCTTTGTCATGAAAATATCTTATTTCTCCATTAATTTTGAAAGATAATAATTCAGGGTACATCAATCTGAATTTGAGTCTGTTTTCCTTTAGGGCCTGAAATAGGTCATTCCAAGCTCTTCTTGCCTTGAGGGTTTGCATTGAGAAGTCTGCTGTGATTCTGATGGGCTTTCCTTTGTATGTGATTTGTTTCTTTTCTCTAACTGCTTGTAGAATTTTGTTCTTCTGTTTGGTTTCTGGAATCTTAACTATTATATGCCTATGTGTAGATCTTTTTTTGATCAAGGCTAGTTTGAGTCTTATATGCCTCACTAATCTGTATGTCAAGTTCTTTTCCCGTGCTTGGGAAGTTTTCTGCCATCACTTCTGTGAACAGTTTTCTTTTTTATGTCATCTTCACTCTCTCCTGTTTCTTCATTAACTCTGATCAATCTGTTGTTATTCTTCTTTGCAATATCAACAGCTGCTGGATTGATTCCTCTTGGTCCCTTACCTTTTTAAATAAATTTTTCTTTTCCTAGTCACTAATTGCAATCTCATCTTCTATATCTGAAATTCTGTCCCACATTGGCTCATTCTGCTGCATAAACTTTCTATGGAGTTTTTAATCTCCTGGAAATCTGTTTGTATCTGTTTTATGAATTCCATTTGTTTCCTATGTTGGAATTCCATCATGTTCCTCAGCTCCTCAATTTTTTAATCTTTGTGCTCTCTAGATTTATTAATCATATCTTGCACTATGAGCACAATACATTCTCAGCTGTTATCTGAGAAATTATTTCTGATTTCATTTTTTCCAGATCCTCTTTTCTTGCCAGTTCAGGGAGTCCAGGTGGTTGTATATCGGGTTGTTCCATCTCATTTCCCTTTGGGGTTGCCTTAGGTGATCTGGAAGTCTGGTTTTTGAACTTGTTTATGTGTCTTCTCATTTCAACAAATCCAGCCTGTTGTCCCTTTATTAAGGCAAGTTTTTGCTCACCCAGTGGTCTTCAATTCTCAGCAAACAACTGAGCAACCTTTTCTCTGCTGCTCAGCATTATACTTATTCCTGGCTTCAGAATGGTGACCTTCTGGATCCCTGAGCTGACCTGTTGTCTGGGTGGGCTTCTGGCTGGGGACTCTGCAGGCTTGGGATGGTATCTTGGTGTGCCTCTGGCTAGGGCCCATATGTACCTGTTGTCTGGGTGTGCCTTTGGCTGGGGACTGTGCAATCCATTTCCTGTTGGATGAGCAAGCTTCTGGCTAGGGTCTTGCACTCTTACCGATGGTATTGGGGTGAACATCTGGCTGTTGCTTCTGTGCCTGTGCTGCCCTTTTCCAAGGGGGACTTTGGCTTGGGGTGGTGTGGCCAAGGCTCTGGGGTTAGGGTGGAGCCCTGGCTGGGATCTGCTTGCAGCCAGGCTACTCTGGTCCACACCACTGCTCCCCCAACTAAGGTGGTCTGGTGTGCCTTTATTGCAGAGATTTTCTTCACTTTTCCAGTGGGCTTCAATTTTCATGAAGGGGCCTCAGAGAGGCGCTCTTTCTCTTGTTCACTCCTGCTCTATCTTCTGGAGCTCAGAACAAGTCCTTTATGACCTCTGCTACTCTGCAGTGTGGACCCAGGTAATGGCTTGAGACAGCCACGGTGCGGGGGGGAGGTGCTGCTGTCATCCACGTGGCTCATCTTCTTGGACCTAGGGGGGTGCTTTCTTTATCAGTGCTCGGGGGCAGTGAGACAGAGTGTTTCTATGTAATCCAGGGTGATCTTGAACTCACCAGCTAGCCCAAGGTGGCCTCAAATTTATAGCAATCCTCCTGCCTCAGCATCCTGAGTGCTGGGATTACAAATGTGCACCACCATGACTGGCAAGATAATAGAATGTGAAGTGTTAGATCTCTTTTGATGTATATGTCAGTGTATAAGGTTTGTGACCTCTTTGTCATTGTGTGTCTCATGGTATAAAGTCTTTCCTCTGCTCATTGCTATACATGTCAGTGTGTGACAGGTCTGTTCATGAATTCTGTTGAGGATGTAAGTTGTCTTAGCTTTTTGGATTATTCCAGGCCATGCTGTTTAGGGTTGACAGTCCCAGCATGTGAGGTTTCTGAGATCTTGGTAAATGTCTGCCCCAGGGAGTGACAGTTGTGATAAGTTCCTCTGTGTATTTTCTAGGCCTTCAGGTCTCTGATTTGTTTGGGGTGACTTCTAGCAAGAGACATCTAAACTTTGTTTATCTTTGTAGCATGGAAGACAGAACCCAGGGCTTACATGCATGCTAGGCAAGCACTCTGCCACTGAGTGCTACACTCAGCCCTATCTGAAACCTTTTTTCTGAGACAGAGAGAGAGAGAGAGAGAGAGAGACAGCGAGTCTTGCTTTGTGTTTAAGGCTAATCTTGAACTCACTATGTAGCCCAGGCTGGACTCAAACTCACAGTGGTCCTCCTGCCTCAGCCTCCCAAATGCTGGGATTATAGGCCTGCACCACTGCACCAGCCACTATCTGAATTTTCTCTGGGTATGTGCTAGGCTTTGTGGCTCTCACATGACATGTATGTCCTGGGTGTGCACGCATATAATCTAATCTGTTTAGTTGCAAATGTTTAGGGTACTGATGGCGAACTGTGGAGGATATGAGAAGTTCTCGGGCCCTGGGACAGCCTTGGGAAGACAGATTGTTCTGATGTCTGTGGCAGGCCCAGATAAAGAAGTTAAAGATAACTTCAGAAGGCTGTTTGTTGATCCCACAATGTTCGTTCCACTGTGGTCCCTTGAGACTCTCAAATAGTTGCTTGGTATAAGACTAGATAAGAAGAGCTAACTTTTTAGAAGCTTTAAGTAGCCAGGATGATTTAGATAAGATGCACTAAGATTAAAGGAGCATAGATGGTTCTTCAGATGCTTTATGTACTCACAGATATAACTGGTGGCTAGCTGACTAGCATTGTAAACTGTTAATGATTGATGTATCCTACAGAAAAATGTATAAAAAAAGAATATTACCAATAAACCTCACCTTAACTACAAGAGTTCTGGTCCCCCGTGCTCCTTCTTTTAATAGGTTTCATCAGATGCAGTCTTCACATTCCAGCCTCCCACCGAGGGGACCCCAAAAGTGAACTTATGGTATGCACGCTGCAGTGGGCCGTTTGTATCACCGAAAGCTCTAAAAGGTTCACCATCACTCATCCAGGGTGCAGCATTTCAAAGAGATTGTTAGAATATATATTCTTTTTGCTGACTCTTCCCATTTCTTTATGGATGTGCACATCTTCACATTAGTTCTATAACCTCTTTGTGAGTGTGTGTCACAAGAAATTAGGTCTGTGATATATGTCTAGCTCTTTTTCATGGGTATCTGGTTTCTGATATGTTGGTTAGGGTTAGGGTTATAACATTTGCAGTTTCTGGTCTACCTGTGGTGTCTCTGGTTATATATGGCTGCTGATGTCTTCTTCAGATTTGGGGTCCCCAATCTGTCTCTTGGTTTATGTCTCAGTGAAGTCTCTAATCTCTTTGTGGGTATATGTTGTCAGGTTTGAGGTCCCTGATCTCTTTGTGCAGGCATAGCCAAAGTGGGAGCTCTGGGATCTTTTTTGGTGGGTATGTATGTAGAAAGTGGTGTGAAGATTCTGCTCTTTTCTGGTAAATGAGCCAGATTGAAAGGACTCTGATGAGTTTGAATGTGTTTTCACAGGATCCTAGCTCTCTGATCTGGTTCTGTTTGTTTGTTTGAGACAGGGTCTCACTATGTAGTTCAGCTAACCTTGAACTTACTCATTGTGTAGCCCAGGCTAGCCTCAACTTGAGGCCATACTCCTGCCTCAGCCTCCTGAGTGCTAGGATTACAGGTGTTGCCACCACATTTGGCTTATGCTCTACTTCTGATTACATATCCTAGGATGTAAGGGCTCAGAGTTGTTTATGGATATGCATCCCACATTGTCAGATCTCTGATGGTTTTGGTGTTATTTGCAAGCATATGAAATTTCTGATCTGTGTGCCTGCACATATAATGAGTTGTAAAGTTTTGTATATATTGCAAGGTATGAGGTTTGTGAGATCTTTGTGGATGTGTATCTCAGGGCAGATATCTCCAATATGTTTTCAGTCAGATGCCCACAAATTGGAATGTTCTCATCTTCTTCTAAATGTGTATGCCAAGATCCTAAGTGTCTTTCATTTTTCTGAGTGTTCATCTGAGCTTGTGAAGTCTCTTGACTTCTGTGGGTTTTCCTTGAAAGATATGAGATTTCTAATCTGTTGTGAATATGTATCATAGTATCTGAGTAAAAAAAAAAAAAAAAAAAACCTCTTTGAGGATAGGGTGTGGCCCAGCCATAAAGCACTTGCCTAGCATAAATGAGACCCTCACAAATATACTCACAAATATTTCCATTATCATAATGCTGTCTCTGACTCTGCTGGTTTCATTATATGGTGTTCAGTGAAAATAACTTCCCTTTCATCCTTATTTAAGGACCCTCTGATTCATTGAGCATAGCTAGAAAATCCAAGAGATGGGTGTTGTGGTATAGACCTGTAATCCTGGCACTTAGGGAGGCTGAGGCTGGAGGATCACTGTGAGTTCAAGTTCAGCCTGAGTGGGCTACATAGCAAGATCTGGTCTACAAAAAAAAAAAAAAAACCTTCCCATTTCATGATGCTTAATTTATTCACATCTTCAAAGTATCCCTTTAACATGCAAGGTTGCATATGCCATTTCCAAGTTAGGACAAGGGCATCTTTACAGGGCAGTAAGTTGGCAGAGTAGGGCCAAACACACACAATTAGAGACTCCTGGAACAAAACATACATCTCTACAAAGCTCAGAGACTCAAAAGGAAAGACATACACCACAAACACCTCACACATCTCATCCGAGTCGCACATCTCATCTGAGTCACACATCTAGAAAGCAATCGAGATCTCCTGTCTTAAGACACACATGGAAAGAGCAGACATGCCCACATACTGAGACACACACTCACCTAGAGGTCCTGTACCTTACAAATTAGGCAGTACACCCACAAAGCAAAACAGACTTCCTATGCTCAACAAGCAAGCAGGAGATCTTTCTGATTTATAGTGTAGAGGACAGAACCACCCAAGTACTTCTAAGCTGTGCCCTACATCTATTCCTCCTTCTGTTGTCCTAAGTAGAAAATATAATAACACAGGCTTTCCAAAGTTGAAAGTGCCATGGGCAATGAAATGGTTTATAAGATGATATCTCTTGAGTTAAATATTTTCTTTATAAATTTGAGAAAATCAGGAAATGGAGTTAAGTGTAAGTATTGGAAAAGGAGCAATAACAGCTTCTGGTTTTGAGATAAAAATCAAAGATGTTTTCCCCTAGGTTATTAGGCAAGTTGCATATGTAACCCATTATTCTATAAATGGAAAGTCATGTTAGGTTTTCAGGTAGAAATTTTTATGAATGAATTTCTCATTTCAAACAAAGTTACTATGCTCCTTCTCCTCATTGCGTCCTGCTTTTTACCGCAAATACACATTTGTTTGGTGAAATTTAAGTTAAAAACTTGATGCAGCTCAGACCCCCATCCATCCTTTCCTGCTCCTTCTGGAACCTGTTCCCTCTGCCTCTAGATTAACATGATCCTGATCTCCAATGCCATAGACTAGTCTGCCTGTTCTCAAATTTCTGGTAAAGGGAATCAGATAGCATATATTCTTTTTGCCTGATTTCTTTTATTTCACACTGTATTTGCAAGACTGATTCATGTTTTTGCAGGATTTTTCCATGATGGACCTAGATGAATTTCATTCACTCTTATTGCTGTAAATTATTCTTTTAGGTGAATATTCCAGAATGTATGAATTTACTCTGCTGACAAAAGCCACTTGAAAATTCTGGCTTGGGTCTATTATGAAAACTGCTGCTATGAAGATTACTGGGCATATTCTTTGATGTAAATACATACACATTTACGTTGACCATATAAACCTAGAATTGGCATTCAGTCATAAACATTCATTTGTACAATTGTAGAATGACTAGCTAGACTTTCAGCACACTTGTAGCAATTTACACTCCTACTGGTAAGATAAAAAGCTTTCTCTGATTGTCCAATATCTACAATATTTAGTGTTTTTGTCATTTTCATTTTAGGCACTTTAAAGGCAAACTTAACCTGTTAAAGATAAATGTCTCTAACCCGTCACCTTAGGTGAACTTGATTTTGGCACCGTTAGCTAGTTTATTCTTTCTTAATGAAATGCATCTGGAACAAATTGAAAGCATTCATCCACTGAAGGTCCTCAATAGTGAATGATCTCCCACTCTCTCTGGCCTCTCCTTAACTGTGAGCTTCATTCACAGTTGCCATGGTCACCTGAGAAAGCAGTTTTCCTTACATTTTTTTTCCCCTACTTTCCTTTGGTAGAGATGTTATAGGACTTTCTCCATGAATTAGAGCAAAATCTAATTTTAAAATTTATTTACTTACTGTGATGTTTATATTTTGTTCACAGTTTACTGGAAGTCTAGAAGTGGTTATTTGTGGCATGGCTCTTTCTTAATGTTCACAATTCTCTTTTTCATTGAAATGGTGGGTACTGAAAAACAAGATGTTTTGTCTAGTGATTCACATTTCTAGAATTCCTTCTTGGTCAAAAGTGCAAATCTGTTGATTCAAACTCTTGTCTTTTTACTAGAAGAGAAAACCCGGGAGAGAACATGTTGAGATCTTATGAACTATTTTCCATTGCCTTTGTGTTTCTTTTGCTATATTTCACTTATCTTTCCCAAATAATGTCATTCTGTTTCTTATTTATTTTAAATACAAAAGTTGCAACTATTTATCATATTTTTCTAAAAGTATCATTTCATTAGAAAATAATTTCTGGATAACAGATGCTTAATTTTTAGTTTAGTTTCTTGGATGTGTATAACTATGAATTATTTGGTTGAGTATTTAGAACTATCCTATCGTGTGTCCCTAATTATAATCATATTAGATTAAAATTTTATTGTTCTCTCTTTTAATCTGAGAAATTAGGGAAATAAGTATGTGCAAGTATCTTTTAATACTGCACTTATTAAATGGAATCGAGAATTACTAAAGCTATTTTTACACTTTACTATGTCGCCACAGGAAACACCTTATAGGTATGAATGCTAGAAAAATGAATAAAAATTAAACATTGATAAGATAATTGTCGAATAATGCATTTCATTTCATGCTGCCTTTCTCACATTTCTTCACAAAGACAGCATTTCAGCGGCTCTTTTCCTTGTTATATGCCTAAAAGTATAATTTATTTTAAAGCAAGCATCATTGAAAATTAATCAACCATTGGTAAATTCCCAGGATTTGTCTGTGAGGTGCATGGAGGGAGGAAGTGGTCTAAGTCAGCCTTCATAGACACTGGAATGTAATATAGCTATGAACACTCTACCGCCACCTACTGGGAAGTAGCCTATAGTGTCTGAAATTAGAGTGGACTCAAACTCAGTATCTTCTTTCTCTAAAACTTTTAATTTTTCTTCTTTTTCTTCTTTCTCCATCCTTTTATTTCATCTTTCTTCTCTATTCACTTTATTTGGGTTTTTATGTTAGCAATATTCTACCTTTTTCAATATAATTCTCATACACAGCTGTCTAAAACTGCTTTTGTGACATGAGGATAGACCGGAAATGAGAAAAACGAGGTCAATGTTAAGTGAGACATCTAGTTTAAAATGATGCCTGGTGGATAACTTAATTACAAATTACATTCTTTTACACTGAACTTTAATAGTTAATGGTATTTAATGTCCCCAAGCTCAGAACCCACTAAATCATGATTCTTTCACTAACTAGATGTGTTATTTACAATATTCCTAAATCTGTATTTATTCCTCTAAGCAGTTCTACTTTACTTTCTTGGTAAAAAGGAGAGTTTAAATCTCTGTCTTTAGATTCACAATCTAGTGTTTTTGTTAAACTATTTTTACAGAATAGGTTTCCTATGATGATTTTAGGGTTGAGGGTTATTAGTATTAGGGGGAGTAGGTGAAGTGTTATTAATGTGTTTTCTCGTGTGAATGAGGGGGGAAGGTTGATGATATGGTGGGGAGGTGTACCTCGTTGTGTGGAAGTTAGCATGTATAGTGTGTATAGTGCTGTGATGAGTACGTTTAGTCCGGTTAAGATGATCGTGAAGTTTGATCAAGAGAAGGTTGAAGTGATGATCACTTCATTTTTTATTCCTCTAAGAAAAAGCAAAGCTAATCATACACAACTCATAAGAATGCAGTGAGAACTGAATGATGTATATAATGTGTTAAAGTCTTTGACAGAGCACATTTCATGCAGTAAATGTACAATCAATGTTTTCTATTATTATTATAACTCTTCTGAAGAAAATATGGCTTTAATTTTTCTTTATAGCCTTAAGGCACAGTAAAAATTGTATGAACTCAAGAAAATGAATTATGTTGATATAGTATAGTAGGAAAAGCAGTATTACCATGACTGTGAGCCAGCCACTCTGCTGATCATGTTGAGAATATTATTTTATTTACTGGTCTTTGAGTCCAGAATCTTGATTATCCACTTTAAATTTTATTAATAAATTTCTAGGTAAAAATTGATCACTGCTTCCTGGAGCTTGGTTTTCCTCAGAGGAGAATGGGTACGGGCATCTTTCAAGTTTCTTTCAACTCTGTGCACCTTACCATAGCTCTACCAGCCTTATAACCTAGGTTTGAAATTCAGTATTTATATTGGCTTTCATTCTGTATCTCTTCATTATAAAATAAAAGGAAAAAGTGATAGAAGTACATATAGTTAGAAAAAGGAGTTACCAGAGGCTGGCTATCCACACACAGTTGAATAATCAAGCAAAGAGAAAGGGGATGTATTCTGTCCCAAGTTATAGTGATAATATGAGTTTAGTGTTTAGTTCAGAAGATTTGGAAAAGAAGGCAGATCTCTGTATAATTTAGCTTCTTGAGGGTAGAAACAATGGAGAATGCAGTGAGGAGAAAGGTAAGTATGTGTATTTTACTTGTGGTTATGTATTATATTGTTACTTGTTTTCTTAGTTACTTCCTCATTGCTGGGACAAAGTACCCAAAACCTCAATTTAAAGGAGAAGAGGTTTATTTTGGCTCACAGTTTGTTGAGATTATAGTCCATAGTCAATTGGCTCCAAGGCAGATGGCATAGCAAGAGGAGAAACAGTCCCTGTCAGGGTAGGTAGGAAGCAGGGAGCCATCATGGGAACATCAAGGGATATACAAAGAGATATATAAAGAGATACATAAAGGGATATATATCCTTCTAGGCCACACCCACAGTGACCCACCTCCCAGACTTTACCGCTCAACATCACATCCAGCTACAAACCCATC
The DNA here is from genome assembly GCF_053883595.1 of Heterocephalus glaber. Taxonomy (NCBI): domain Eukaryota; kingdom Metazoa; phylum Chordata; class Mammalia; order Rodentia; family Bathyergidae; genus Heterocephalus; species Heterocephalus glaber. The sequence goes on from NW_028258317.1 coordinate 56,211,231, forward strand.
AGTGGACTAATCATTATCAGACACCCATGATCCAGTCACCACCTGAAAGCTCCATGTATAAATGCATAAGGCTTTGGAGGGACATTCAGATATAAACCATAACATTTGTGACCTATGGACTTAAAAGGCCATCCAAAAAAGATATCAAGTTTATAACATATATCTTCAGAAATATACTGAGGCATACCAAACTGAGCTGACTTTCCAAACAAGGAATCCCTTTTTCCCTTTTTAAATTTAAATTACATTGTAAAAAATTTGGAAAGAATGCAATAAAGTCTCCCATAATTGCATGATTCTGAGCAAGCAATTCTCATATTTCAACCTATTTTATACTTTTCCTATAAGTATTTAAATTATTGCTGTAATTATAATATACATGATGCTGTCATGTTATTTGATTACAATGTTGTTATATTGTTAAATCATCTCTATAGTCATCAAATGCTTGCAATTTTTTTTCTAACAAATGGTCATATCATAATTTATGTTACTATATATTGTTGTGAATAAAGCATGTAGGGCTGGGGATGTAGCAGGGCAGCACAGCACCTGTCTGGGAAGTGTAAGGTCCTAAGTTCAATCCCTGGTACAAAAAAAAAAAAAAAAGAAAAGAAAAAGAAAAAGAAAAGAGAATAGAGCATGTTACATGCATGTATGGAAATGCCACAGTTAAACTCATTATTTTGCAAACAATATGCACTAGTAATTACAATAAAATGCCTTCCTTTTCATAAAAGAATTTAAAATTATGCAATGTTTATCACTTTCTCTACATTTTAGAGTCATTTTGTGAAATTATATCGGAATGCCTGTCAAATTGCCAAATTGTTTTCCACCAAATGTACAGCACTTAACAATGTCATTAATAATATAAAATAACAAGAATTTGCAATTCTCTCAAGTGTAAGGGGAATAAGCATGCTTAAGTGTTTATTTTCATTATTAAAATACTGGGATTTATTTTGTTCATATTATTTTGTACTTGTCTTGCTTTCTCCATATTTGTTCATGCTTCCTCTTATTTTTCTTTTTAAATTAAATTTTTAATTCTATGATTTTCATTATTGCTTTGGAAAAATAGTCTTGATATCTTTGTTACCTATATTCTAAATTTAAGAGAATACATAACTTAAAATGCATAAAGTAATTATTATCACTACTATCCTTCAAAACAATACAAAAAACCAAGCATATAAACTCTAATCAATTTCATTTTCCTTTATAGAGCAATGTCATCCACTGTTTTAATTTCATTATAGTCCTTAAAAATCCAATGATTTTTTATTGTTTTTATGTATTCAAAATTTATGTAGGTTTATCAATTTCACTGACATTCTCTCTTGAATCTCAGTTTTCCTTCTGGATTCAAATTTCCCTTTCCTTAGATATATCCTTCGGAACTTGTGCTACTGGAGTTTTCAGTGTAAACACTTTCAGTTTTCATTTTCTTGAGATATCTTTGTGGAGTCCTCATTTGTGGTACTGTATCACTGTTCTTTTGTTGCTGATCTCTTCTTTTCAGAGAAATTTTACTTTGAAGTTTTGTGGTTTGATTCTACTCTTTTGTATATATAAAATAATATATACAATACAAAATGTATCCCATGCATGTAGTAATATACATACATTAATTTATAGACATGCATAATACAGATGTTTATATAGCTATTTATTGCATCTTTCAATACATACATGGTTTGGGTTTTTTTCTGATGTCTGAACCTAAAGATTCATGTTTTACATAAATTGTGGGAATTCCTCAGCCATCATCACTTCTAATAAAGCTGTTCACTTACTCTGTTTTTTTCCTTGGACATTCCTTGGGACTCTCATTCCATTCCAATCCTTTACCCCATGACCTTTATCTTTGCCTTTATTGTTTGTGTACCTTTATCTCTCCATCATCTGGATAGTTCCTTTGGCTGTATATTCAACTACTGACTGTTCAACAGTGTCTAACCTGCTGTTTAACATATCTAATCAATATTTTTTAGAGACAATATTTATCATTTCTAGAAGCTTTGTTTGATTCTTCCTTCCATTTTCCAGCATGGGACAAGATGGACATTACCCTCACTATCTACTGACACCTCCAAGAAGAGGAAATCCCGTGCCAGCAAAACCAGTGCCTTTCATGTGCTACAAAACAACATGTCCTTTCTCTTTCCCACTCCTTTAATTTGAGTACTGGATCATCATATTCCCTCCGTTTTCTCAATTTTATGAAATGTATTTGTTTTCACAAAAAATACGTTTTGGGAAATTGAGGCAGGAAGATCAGAAGTTTGAGTCTAGCTTGAGCCACTTTGCAGCTTAGTGAGACATTATCTAAAAACAAATGCAAAAGGGGCGCCGCCCGTCTGCGCCAGGCGAGCGAGTGTAGGGCCGAGCAGCGGCTGTGCGCGAGAGATTGGCAGGCCGGGAGGCAGGCGGCGGGCAGGGCCAGCGGCAGCGGAGCCCCAGGCCAAGGAGCGGAGGCCGGGGCAGTGACCCCGATGTCGCGCTCAGCCCCTCCTCCGCCGTGGCCTCTATCTTCCTGGCTGCCCGCGGTGGAGCATCTGGTGGACCTGGACTGAAAGACACACAGAAGTCTTCATGGATATAGTTGATACATTTAATCATTTAAATCCGACGGAACACTTAGATGATGCCCTATTTCTAGGATCCAACCTGGAGAATGAAGTCTGTGATTATTTTAGTGCAAGTCAAAATGTCCTAGAGGACTCGCTGAAGAGCATGCTCAGTGATAAGGATCCTATGCTAGGATCTGCGAGTAACCAGTTGTTTGCCTGTTTTTGATAGCAATGATCCCAATTTCCAGAGGGCTTGTTCAACAGTTGTTGGTCTTGACGGTGTTATGGATGAAGGAGTTGCTAAAGAAAGTGGCAATGATACCATTGATGAAGAAGAGTTGATTTTACCCAACAGGAATTTGAGCGACAAAGTAGAAGAAAATTCAGTGAGATCACCAAGAAAATCACCTCGTTTAATGGCACAAGATCAAGTAAGAAGTTTGTGACAAAGCACTATTGCCAAGCGTTCAAATGCTGCACCTTTAAGTAGCACCAAAGAAGCATCTGGGAAGACTGTATCTGCCCCAAAGGCAGGGGTGAGACAACCAGAAAGATGTCAGGGTAAAGAGGAAGTCTGCGCATCTCTGAAGCCCGAGTACCAGCGGGAGAACAGAAGGAGTAGCCGGCTTACTGGCCAAATCGAAGTGGTACCAGAGGTAGCCGTGAGTTCAAGCCACTCTTCAGCGCCCTCTTGCCTTGAAATGAAGGATGACGCTGGGTTGGCGTCCAGGCCTGAGTGTAATAATCAGAGAGAAGCCCCTGTGCCGTCTGGTGAATTACATTGTCCGCTTCTTTCAGAGACTTGTGTTACTGTTGAAGAAAAGAAAACTGAAGCTCTGATGGAATGTAAAATCCAGACTGATAGCAGCCTGTTTTTTAAGTTTTCAGATAAGGAGGAAGATGAACAGAATGATTCCATTTCAGGTAAAATGGATGAGACCCTTGAAGAAAATAGGGTGAAGGAAAAACCTGAACAAGAATCAAAGGAGATAATAAAATTATCCCATGAAGATGACCAAATTATTGAGGAGCCAGAATCTTCTGCTGGTATTTCTGGTGATGTTGCAAACAGTAAATGCAAACAGCACAGAAAAGAATCTTGGGGGTTTGCCTGGTTCCATGGATGAAGTGACCCATTGTAATTTGGAACTGAATACCATGGATGTTGATAAAGCAGAGAACTTCCTTCTGAGAAATAAAGTGGAGCCATTGGGTTACTGTGAAGACACAGAGTCTAGTGATACACAGTTAAAGAGCAACGAGTTTAATAAATCAGTGTTAGAGGTGGTTGGTTCTAATGCTTTTGAACCAGAAGATAATATTTTAGAAAATACCTTTTGTGATGTGTCTGACCAAAATTCAGACCAGTTGAACATTACTGAAAGTATGCAAATGGAGTCTCATGAGACAGCAAAACTTCAGCATGACAGAAGCAGCCACTCAAGTAATGTTTCTGGTGTGGAGTCAAAAAACAAACGCAAACATACAAAACCTGTAACTTATTCTAAGCAAAACATGACCGCAGATACCCCAAGGAAAATTGTTGCAGCAAAGCATGAAGTAATGCGTAACAAAACTAATGTCACAAGTGTGAAATGAAATGCAAATAAACCAGAATCAGCAAAATTTTCATAGGCCAGTTAAAGTGAGAAAAAAATTGATAAGGAACTAAAAACTCAAAGCTGTAATTCTGGGGTTAAGGCTGTGAAAAACCAAGCTCATTCTATATTCAAGAAAACATCACAGGATCAAGATTCAGTGCAAACTTCCAAGCCCGTAACTCATTCTCTGAGCGATAAGCTTGCTCACAGTCACCCTAGTCCTGCACACGCAGGACACTCGCTGCACCCTAGCCACAGGCAGGGCCATAGGCCTCAGCTGCAGGCACCAGCAGCGAGAGTCACCGGTCATGTGAAGGAAGAGCCAGAGTACTCCAGCCTTGAGCAGTGTAGGGATGAAGATTAGCTGAGACTAAAAAAACCCAAGAAGAACCTGCAGCCTCAGCAGCAAAGAAGCAGCAGAAGTTTTTCTTTGGATGAGCCACCATTGTTCATTCCAGACAACAAAGCTACTGTAAAAAGAGAATGTTTGGATCACAGCTCTGTGTTTGAGAGCAAATCCATGTGGGCTCCCAGCAAGCAGTGTGCATTTTGCAAAAAAAACACATGGCAACAGGTTCATGGTTAGTTGCAGGCAATGTGATGACTGGTTCCATGGGGACTGTGTCAGGTTCAGTCTTTCCCAGGCTCAGCAGATGGGCGAGGAGGATAAAGAGGACGTGTGTGAGATGCTGCATGGAAGAGGAAAGAAAGACTGAAGCTGTAGACCCAAACACTTTTGAAAATCAAGGTACAGTTGAAGTTCATAGTGAAGATAAAAAATGGAATGCAAAAAGCTTGGATTATCAAAGCACATGACAACAAATGACAAAACCAAATATATAGATGATGCAGTGAAGCACAAGGTCAAAATTTTAAAACAGGAATCTCTTCATCAGACTGTAGAGATAATGAAATTAAAAAATGGCAGCTAGCTCCTCTTTGAAGGACCAGACAACCAGCTTTACCTCGGAGATCCTCAGAAAAAATACCAAAGAAGCTACAGACATTATTTGTACAGCTCCAAAACCAGGCAGCACCCATGAGAAGCAAGAGCTAAAGAAAAAGAAAGCTGAAAAGGGAACACCCGGTATTCATCCTGCCTCTGCTTCAGCTTCCAAGCCCTCTGTGAATCAGATCAGGCAGAGCGTCACTCTCTCAAGGACATTCTCATGAAAAGACTTACAGACTCAGATTTGAAGGTACCAGAGGAAAAGGCAGCGAAAGTTGCCACAAAAATTGAAAAAGAGCTTTCTCCTTTTTCCAGAACACAGATGCTAAATATAAGAACAAATATAGAAGTTTGATGTTCAATCTGAAAGACCCTAAACACAATATGTTATTTTTAAAAGTATTGAAAGGAGAACGAACCCCTGATCATCTTATAAAAATGAGTCCAGAAGAACTGGCTTCTAAAGAGTTAGCTGCTTGGAGACGCAGAGAAAACAGACATACCATAGAGGTGATTGGGAAAGAGCAAAGAGAAGTGGAAAGACGACCAATCACAAAGATAACTCACAAAGGTGAAATAGAAATTGACAGTGATGCCCCAAGGAAGGAACAGGAAGCAGCCATGGAAATTCAGGAGCCTACAGCTGGTCAGTCACTGAAGAAGCCAGAAGGACCTGAAAACCAGAGAGAAGAGAATGGCTCCATGTCTGCAGACACTACCAGTCAGCACTGACAGCATCTTTTTTATCTCAACTGCAAAATCTGCATGGGTCATTTCCACTAAGTTTTTCCTGACACTATTCTTAGTTCCAGATAATTTGAGGAGCTCTTATTTCTTTCTCTTTTCCAAGCACAACATTTAAAGCTTATTCCCAAACTAGAAGGTAAGAAAGTAAACAAGCAACGTGGTATTATCCAAAACCTTACAGTTAAGGCCTCTCATAGTGTTTATGTTTGTGTACCCTGAAGAAGCTATCCAAATCTCAACAGTTGTGCAAATTCTGCTTGGGATAAATGTATTTTTTGGATCGGAAGAAAATTGACTAGATATGCTTAAGATTCCACATATTATGCATTTAATCGGCTGATATTAAAAACTTTCTTGATACACTAAATCTTCTTCAGGTTAAAATGAGTGTGGCCCAGTTTACACAGGGAGCAGAGGGAGAGAGAAGAGAGGAGAATGGAGAGAGAGAGAGAGAGATTTCTTTGTTCATTCTTCCAATATTTTTTCAGCTCCTCTGCTATTTCTTCTGCAGACAATTTCTGCAGCCTATGGGTCATCTGAGCAAATAGTTTCCCTTGATGTTTTTCCCGTACAAAAAGAAGACAGTACCACTTAGGTAGGAGATATCTGAGAATGAATTAAACTCATTTTAACAATTTTAAGGTGAAAAACTCCAAATCAAAGAAATCAAATGTCATAACACTGTGTTAGTATAACTAGTACATTGCTCATTTTCTTGACTTTAAAAAAATTTTTCTTTAAGTGGTTATTTTGAAATGACTAAAGTAGACAACCTATAAGCTGAACACAGACACATGCAACATGATTCTTCTAGGGCAAGTGAATTTGAAACCCTGCCCATGAGGAAAAATCACCATTCTGTCTTGTTCAGTTCATAAAAATAGCCATTCAAATTAAGAGAAGGAGTGGGGAAAGAAGCACAAACACAAACACACTGGAATAGACAGAAGTGTATTGCCAGTGTGGCGGGGAAACTGTTATGTTCCTATAGACACCGACCTTCTGGGGAGATGCCCTGTCTGATCTTTCTTTTTGCACATTGACAGGACTGTGATCCTGACAGGAGTAACTCTCAGAATTATGACTATTTTTTGGCAAAAGTTTTTCAGATAAAATTAAAGTTACTGATATGTTGTTTGTGAGTTAATTAGAAAAGAGATTTTTCCTGCAGGTATACTTGGACTAATCAACTGAGCCTTTTAAAAGAGGAATCGGGCTCTCCCTGAAGTCAGAGAGATTCTAGCAGTGGCCTGGAGGCTGACTGCCCTGTTATGATGGAGCCATATGGCAAGGGACCATGGCCTCTAGTAGTTGATCTCAGGTCCCAGATGACAGTCAACAAGTCAGAAAATGGGGATTAAAATGAATGTCATGAACTATTTATCTTACCTATCTGCCATGGTGGACCACCTACACAAATTAATTTGGTTAGTTTTCCATTTTTAATGGAATCCAGTGTTATTTGCTGTAGGTCTTGATAATTCAATTGAGTTTTGATCCTCATAGGCTGAAAAAAACTGCCACAAAATGATCAATGACATGATTTAGAAAGTCATAAAGCTATTGAGAATCATAATGGTTATACCATGATGTGTGAATTAATGGATGAGTAACATATTAAGTAAAGTGGCTTGGAAAATTTTGGATCTCATAACTCCTTAGAAAATGGTATTTTGATGACTTTAGGATAAGGTATTATTTCAGTAGTAATGAGTTTTCATTGAAAGTGTTATTAGTTACATAGAACCAAAACAAATTTATGAATAACTTTATAAGAAATTTGTCAATGCATATCAATAGGCAGATGACATAATTCAATCTTCAAAATACAATTCTTCTCTTGTTTTGCTTTCAGATATTTTACTAAATTGTGTATTTTAAAAAAAAACTCCCCTAAAGTAGGATCAGTTGAAAGGTTTAACAAAACAGAAAGCAATATTTTTAATAACTAGCAAAAAATTAAAAAATGTATTTCCAAGAATTCTGTTTTTACCAATTTGTAGCTCATCAAAGTACCTTTACAGATTCTCTGGTGTAGCATATGCCCATGGTGATTATCTGCTTCTTTGTTCTCAGAACTCTCAGTATCATTTTATGTGAGCAGGTGATGGATTCATTGCTGTGAAGCTGGAATATGACAGTATATAATTTGGGCCTGAAATAAATTAAGAATAGATCATTTTACTGAAAAGAACTTTTGAGCTTTCTTCTTAGCACCATCCTACTATTCCATTCCACTTTTATAAGTATTTGAACAAAGGCTGAATGGCCAACAAGCTGGAAAATTATGAAGATTCAAGAATGGGGAGTCATTGGATTAGATGTCCTTGGAAGATCATTATGGTGTGAGACTCTATGATTCTGTGACCTTTTAGAACAAATTTCAATTCTCTCCTAACTCAGTGTGCCTGCAATACTGAATAACTATATTTTACATTTGCATAACACTTCAACTTTCCTTTATAAAATTTTAAAAGAAACTAAGCAAGTGAGCTGGGACTGGTTTGCATATGTCCCTCTCTGTACTAAAGAAACACCAGGCTTTGTGCAGCTCACCTCATGTGACTTCATGGAGCTCTGTTTTCTTCTGATTAAGATATATGTGTGGCATAACATAATATTAATTTCCAGGACTTATTTTTTCAGCAAAATATTCACATTTGAAATTTTTTAAAATTTTAATTTTCTATTTTGTATGATATTAAAAAGTTTTTACTGGGTGCTAAAATTGCCCATGCTATCTGACATCATAAAACGGACATTTAAAAAAAAATACATATTGATACAATATTTTCTAACAACATCGATGGAATTACTATTTAAATAAAATCTAAACAATTATTTATTTTAATAAATGTTTATTGTTAAATCTTTTTTTAATATGTCATTTTGAGCACTGATGTCCTCTAAATTCCATTTAAATTATTCAGGCTCCAGATCCACAGATCCTGTACCAGGCAATTAAAGTTAGAAATATTAACTCAGAAAATACTTGACTATTAATCTGGTATTAACTATTCTCATATTTAAAAGAAAGAAAAGAAAAGAGGCATAAAAGTAAAAATGAACCCTAACATTCGCGTGTTTAAGTCATTCATGGTAACTGAGGGAGATTTGATTAATACTTTACACACAAAGTCGACAGTGGCCACAGTAATTATAGTACTTGTTTTTAACAGGCTTTCAAGATTAAAAATATCAATCTATCAACATTTCTTTGCTTTTAATATTTCAAAGATATTAGCTGCTTTAATTAAGGGGCAGGAACGGACTTGGACCACTCTACCCACACAGAAATGAAACTTATGATTATTTCACTGTCCTAATCAACTGTGCTGTAGATGGACATCAGTCTTGATGGTGCTAAAAAGCACAAGGAAAGGTCTGTTGAAATATGATTTTGCCTTCTCTGATTTTGCTGATCGTTCTTTCCAAAAAATACATTATTGTACTGACAGTCTCCAAATTGTGCTGGTTCTATTTAGGGAAGTAATATATATTCAATAAACACCATAAGACAATACTTACAATTTTGCCTTTAGCATGACAGTCTCTGTCGATGGTGAGCCTGTGGCAGTGAGCACCAGTGCTGTGTGATCAGAAGGGGAAACCACTGAAACTCCAGTGTATTCTTATGGCTAAGCCATGACGCTAGGTAGCTTATGTGTATTAACTGCATTTTTGAATAACAATATTTATACAGCGTATTTACTGGGTTGTAAATCAAGAAGCATCTGTACTGGGAATATTAAAAATAAAGAAAAACAATTTTCAGTACTGGGGATTAAACAACAACACATGACTAACGTGTTTTTATTCTTTTCTTGCTATAAATTGAATTTGGATTAGTTTAAGAGTATACAGGCCATCTGCCTATCATTTAAATATTTCATTATCTGTATATTCTGAAGACATAGAATCAAATAAGACTTGCATGAAGAAATTTGGACAGGAAGCTCAGAACTCTGGTTCACTATTCACAAGGTCTATGCCTGGGTGATTTCTCAGAAACTCTGGTTTCCTTTAAATGAAATCACAGAATTGGACCACACAAGAATTTTCAAGCAGACCTAGGAGGCATAGTTTCCTGAAGGGTCTTCAGCATTTATCTCTTCTAGAGTTCCAATCTCTTTAACCAGGAATCAATAAGGCATCTGTTTCTTGTTATTATTTTTCTTTCAGCGTGTTTTACATTTGGACTTTAAAGATAGGTTAAGATTTTGTTTGAAGAAAGATATCTCTCATTTGTAAGGAGGTTTGCAAACTGCTGGTTCTGTATGTGGATTCTTTCAGCTGGTTATGTCCTCTGCTCTTATTTATTCTGGTTTGATGAGACAGATGTGGCAGTGCACTGGATGAGGTGACAAATCAGTGATGTCTCTTGCATTCTCAGTCAGCAGAGATTCATTCAGGAAATTTCACAGGTATTTATCATCTTTCCTAAAACTTCCAACAATCTAGTGATTGTGTCATGAAGGTGGCTCAATCTCCTTGCTTCATTTTCACTTTGCAGAATCTCTTTAAAAGCCCTTTCTCATTTAGATAAGGTCTGCTTCATTTTTTCTCATGTGAGTAAGGTTCCTTCTATATGTTGTCTCAGCCATATGTTCTTCCCTTCTCCCACTGTGTTCATAGTCTGGGGAAACAAAGAATACATGTTTAATGTCCAGATAATAAGGTTTTGACTTTTAGTCTATGAAGTAGAGAAAGTAATATTGTGCCATCATATGGCAAAAAACAGCAATAAACTGTATTTATTGTGAAGTATCTTGCATATAATACTATATAATCAAATTTTATCTGGTGTATTTTCAAAGATTTTTTAAAATGGTCTGGAAATGTTGTAGGAAATGGTATGTAATTATTGATGAAAGTTTTCTTGCTGTTGTACCTTAATCTTTTCAAATGGCTGACTGATTATTTGAAGAAAATAAGCATCCTTATAAATCAGTTTTAAAAAGACTAAACTTTTAAAAGATATTTAAGATTATACTTCACAGAATATGTCTATTCAGATACTAAATGGAACAAGTGCAAAATGAAGTAGATATAAAAGAACAATTTATGAATTAAAATGTCCCTCAGGAATAAACAGCAACTTAATAAGTAAACTTGGAATGACTGAGTAGCTAAGCACATTTCTCTGTTCATTTTGTGGTGAATACCTAGGACTGGGTTTCATAATAAACAGAAAATCATTTTCTCAAAGTTCTGGAGGCCGAGAAGTCAGAAATTCAGGGATCAGAATCTGGCAAGGACCTTCTTGCTGTGTCACACAGGGCAGAAGGAGGAAAGGTGGAAGACAGAGTGGAAGCCAGCGCCTTTCATTAAAGGCCTGAGCCCCACCCATGAGGGAGGAGCCTTCATGGCCTCCTGGTCTCTTTGACACCCAACCTCTTAAAGTGTTATGATGGCACTTAAAGCCCAACATGAGTTTGGGAAGGGACAAATATTGAGACATTATAATATCTAATACTTTTTGAAAATGTCTTTGGAGATTTTGCGTTTTCAGTAGCAATTTTCACACATTTTTCTCCTGTATTTGTTCCCAAGACCTTGGCTATTCACAAGTATCATGAAAGCAAAATAAATAGCTTTTCTCCTGTGGAATTATGTATTTGCCTTTTAAAAATGAAATTATTCTACTGGAAAGAGAACAAATTTAATTGTTTTAACTAATGGTCCACATAGTAGAGGATTATCAGTATATCATTATAAATTTTATACAATGAATGATAACATATTATACATTAATAAGATTTTCATCAAGTAATATTAGAAACAATGAGGGTCATGTTTATATTTTCTTTAGTCACATTTGCATTTACAGCTGACATTTTGTTAATCTAAGTTCCCTTATTCTGCTTCTCCATCCTAATCCCGAGATACCTTCTTCTCTGGAGACACTGCTGCACTTGGGTGGCCATGTGGGAGTTTGAAATTTTCCTGGATATTTTCAGATCCACTCTGACTTCTTGAAGTTCTTCAGTGACCGAAATGAGAAAAATAGTAAAAAAGGAGCTTATAATGAAATATTATAAAAATCATGAGAGATGTTATATGAAGGAAACATTTAGAGGTTTGGGCAGAAATAGCACTGATCACATATAATTTATTCATATGCCTTTTCCATTAGTCCTCTCATTTCCTCAATATTTATGGAATACTTGCTCCACAATGGGCACATAGTTTAGAGCTAAAAAGGCAATGATGAACGAGGCACTCATGTGTGTTGGTTTATATTCCATTGAAGAAGAGAAGCAAGCAACTAAATGCATAAATGAAAACATGTTAAAGGTTCTGATAAATACCAGCAAAGAAGTACATAGTGTGCTGTGGTGATGAATTACTGAGAGGACTGATTAAGTAAGTCTGGTTAGGGGAATTTCTCAGACAGAATGACTTTTGAAGTAAATCTTGAAGAATGAAAAGAAGTTGATAATACTGAGAAGAAGGGAAAGGTGAAAGATAAAAGTTTGGGCAAGGGAACAATGAGTTAAAAGACCTGAAGAAACATCTTAATATGATCATGGAACTTAGCATAAGCCAGTGAAACAGGCAAGGTCCAGTGAGTTAGGTAGACAGTGTACTAGGCTACTTATCTTTCTCAAAATTTCATTTGCAAATATTACAAACCTGAAATTTCTATAATGGTCAAAACCCTACAGATATTATAATATTATGCTTTTTACATAGTAAGAGAAGGCCAATAGAGCTTCATTGTGTGGCTTGTTGAGGAAGATACCAAATTCTTGCTACTTGGATGAGGTCAGGATTGTTCTGAATTCAAAGTTGCTTCTTAATAATCTTGTTTCATTGAAGATTTTCTCTAGATAACAATTCACTACACTGAAGCACCTCTATGTCACTCAATTTTTTAAAATCAAATGATGACTTGATTTTAAGCAAGAAAATTGGGAAGCAATAATAGAAAGTCAGAGACATAAAAATATCTCTGAACAGCTTGGGAATTAAGTCAGGTAATAAAGCACATTAGAAGAGATGTGAGGAACTCAGATTTTGCTCAATGCCTACTGAAAACCACTGAAGGGGATTAAACAGGTTTTACTCAAATCTTCTGAGTGAGAGGTGAATTGAAATTGGGTGTGTATGGTGACAAGATACAACATGGTAGGAAGCTGTGGTCATTGCCGAGGATGAAGCTACAGATGTTGACTCATTAGAACACTTGATGTGGAGATGGGCAAAATTAGGGTATGTTTCAAGATAGAGTCAATTAGACTGATTATATTCCATATGAGTCAAATATGGGATCTAAATATTCTAACTTTGTATATATTGCCCACATACTAATGTATGGATGAATAAATTAAGTTCTATCTTAACACCAAAAAGACATTCATTTATTTTGCCCTAAATATTTTTTAATTACTGAATCTTGAGACACCTTTCTCTATATTTAGCATTCCTGGATCTGTACAAAGAAAGGAAGAGCATAGGAAGTAGAGCCTATTAAAATCAGTTATAAATATTTCATTGAGTTTATAATTTACCATTCTTCTCAAAATATTTTGTTAAGATATTTCATTATATATAGTTTATATCTAAAAAGTTGAAAAGCATTTAATGAAGACAATTCAATGAATTTTAACAGATATATGGAAACCCATGAAACCATTACTATAAAAAAGAAATATTGTATTTCCATTGCTTCCAAGGTTTCTTTGTACATCTTTGAACATGAAAAACCCAAAGATATTACATGTGTATAAATAGTTCTGTAAATTTCAATTATGTACTTACTGAGTTTCAAAGTCACCAAACCATCTTTCAATCACGATATTCCCCCATCACTCACATTCTCTGTGCCCTAAATACATATCAGCTCATCTTCCTTACATTATTTACCTTTTGTGCTTCTTCTACAATTCAAATTATAGAGCTACTTTACACCTATATGAATAGGATAAGAAATAATGACACCTTCCACTTTCCTCTCCATATCCTCTTTGTGGTGACAGTGTGGTAGGTGATGTCAAGGGAGGAATAAAGTATTATTTCTTCATGTATCACAAATGTGCCTCTTAGGCACTGAATTGCACCCTTCCCTCAAATTTCCATGTTAACCCTTTAACACTTGGTTTGATTTTATTTCAAAATGGGGCTTTAAAGAGGTAATTAACGTCAATGAGGTGATAAGAGGGGGACCCTAATTCATTGGACCAATGTCCTTATAATAAGAGGAGCAGACTAACACAGAGAAAAGGCTATATATGGGCACAGTGAGAAGACAGCCATTCGCAGCCCAAAGAAAGGAGACTCAGGAGAAACTAAATCTGCTGGTACTTCTACACTATGAAGCTATATGTTGTTGAAGCCTTTCTGTCTATGATATTTTGTTATTCCCAGAGCACAAAGTGCACAGTCTAGTGTCTAACACTTAGCAGACCTCACTGCATTGTAGTAATTGCCAGCAAACAACACTTGACAGAAATAAATAAAAAGGATAGAGCAAGAAGAAAACAAAGTACAATCAGGAATCTCATATATCTCCTTCCATGGATATTCAACTTAACGAAGAATTATTGAACACATCATATTTTTATTGGAAATTACAATAGACTAGATGGTGGAAATAGACCAGTGGAAAAACTTTTTGTATCTAGCCATGGGAGGCAACTTGTGTCTAGTAGAATAAAAAATAAATGACAAAATAGTGGAAAAATTCAAAAGCAAAACAGGCATAAGGAATAAAGGTAGTGCACACGGGAAAGTGACAGGCTCCACTGAGGTTTTCTAGGGAAAGTACTGTAGGAAAAGCCATTTGTTTCAAATTTTTTAAGTGACTAAAAATTTACCACATGTGGAAATGAGAGTCATTCTAGGAATATCAAAATCTCAGATTTAGGAGATATTACAGAATATTTAAGAAACCTTTAACAATCTACTAGCACTGGACCATAACTTTCATGTATTTTGTGTGTGTGTGTTATGTTTTTATTCTTTCATGCTGACGTGTTTTCATAAGTGAAATATTCTGAGAAGCAAGTGAATTTGTTTAGGACCATTCAGATAATTTCACAGTGACTACCAACATAAATGACTAACGACACTTTTTGCTCACTGTTGTTCCAATTTTTATTTAAAGAAAAGAATTTAAACCTTATTACTGCAAAGTACCTTTTGAGTAAAATATTAGTGGTTCTCTCTCTCATGTTTGTGTGTGTGTGTGTGTGTGTGCCAGGGATCAAACTCAGGACCTCGTGCTTGTGAGGCTGGAACAAGGTCACTGAGCTACATCCCCAGCCTTCTTTCCCTCATGTTTGGAAGCAAATTGTAGAAACAGGTTTATTGCATTCTAAATATGTGTCTTTTTGTTTCCCCTTCCAATCTCCACAAAGTCTATCTCCCTGTTTCCTATCATTTACATTTCATTTTGCTCTTTATAATACGTATTTTGGATTTCTCATACAAGAGAAACCATGGAATATTTAACCTTCTGAGTATGATTTATTTCTCTTAGCATTATAGTTTCAAAGGACAGTCATTTCTCTACAAATAAATCAAATTTATCCTTCTTTATAGTTGAGTAGTACTCCATTGAGTATATATACCACCTTTTCTTTATTCATTCATTTGTTGATGAACTGCAATATTTATAAATACCAATTCCCCATTATAAATATATTTATTATGCATAACAAATATATACTAATAAAAATTTAATAATATATAAACATGTCTTCTGCCGAAGATTGCATTTTCTTTCCAAAGAATATTTGGAGTAAAATAAAATATTTAAATCTTAAATGCTTTACTTTATTCAAAAGTAGAACCATTTGTATAACACGTTTAATTACCTAGGTTTGAATACTACATTGAGGAATCTTCATGAAATGAAGGGTTAATGACATCCACAAGCTAGAATCATATTGAGATATTGCTAATATAGATATTACAGATTCAGATGGATAAAATGATCCAACTCTTCAAGTCATGGAACAGTAAACTAAGAATATGAGAGTATACCATATCTGGATACATCTTATAAAACATTTTGCCTCATTTGATGTTTCAAGAACCCTGTATAATACTTCATACTTCTGAGTTTTTTCTTCGGAGTTTTACTTCAGAAAAAAATCAAACTAACTTCAATATATTTATGTTTCTGTTCTTAGTTCACTTTTTCAAAAAGGATGAATATTTATTCATTTTAAACAATTTAAGAAGGTGTCATTAAATAATCTCTTCATTGTTAAACAAACAATAGATTTTCTAGTTAGGATTATAATAAGCAGAGTCATAGAGCAGTGTACACATTTGCCTGAGGGAATAATGTATGTACATATCATAATTTGTGATGATTTAATGATTTAAAAAAGAAAAGGTTTACACTGAGTGAAACCTGTAGACATTTAGGAGAGACTTTGCTTTGAATTTTGAATTTGGACTTTTCCTGACTAGCACAGTGGTAAGAGCTCTCCCTTGATGTTTAGGAAGCTGAAGCTCCCAGTCAGCCACACAGCTGTGAAGCATAAAAGTCATCGTGTACAGTGGTGTGTGTTGCTAAGCTATGACATTTGGTAGGTTGGGTGTATTACATGCATTTTGAACTCATATTTTCAAATGGGTTTATTGGCATATAACAGTATCATAAGGTAGGGAAGATCTCAACTTGTGATATATTAGCATAATACCTTATATGTCATAATGTATGTGAGAGGGTGTGTGTGTGTGTGTGTGTGTGTGTGTGTGTGTGTGTATGTACAGAATAATGTTCTCTTAAGCTCCCAACTGAGGTTGGGGTTCCTATGACCTACCCTTTAGAGCCAACAAGCTTGTTCCCATTGGTGTGTGGGTGTGTGAGTCTTTAAAAGTGAAAGGCAGAAGCCAAAGAAGAGAATTAGAGGAGACTTGATGATGGAAACAGTGTCTGAGATGTGCTATGTCAAAGGTGAAGGAAGAGGGCACAGACCATAAGGGCAGCTTGAAAGGCTGGAAAATGTAAAAAAAGAAAATCTCCCTCAGAACCTCCAGAACAGAATGACACCCTTTTAACATCTTGGCTTTTGCCAAGTAAGACTATTTTGGACTTGACACCTGAAAAATCCTAAAATAAAGCATTGTATGGGTTGAAGCCACAGAATGTGATAATTTGTTATAGCTGTAATATTTCAAACTAAAGCTTGGAAAGCAACTCTACAGAAAAATAACATTGCTCTTCAGTCAAGCTCATTGTAAATTTTATAATTATACAGAGAATGTTTTAAATTAAGATCACAAAAATGGAGTATCACTTCTCATACTGATGGAAGGGACATGATTGAGAACCAACAAAGCTGATTTCCCCCAGACCTAGCTTCCCATCCTCTCTTCTTGCTGTTCTAGGGTTGTCTTATGTCTTAGAGTACAGGGCTGGCTCAGATGTCATGTTTCAAATGTGAGTCTTGGCTATGTAAGCTTTTTTCTCCTCTCCCCGGGGCCCAAATACATTTTGACTCTTGAAAAGATAGAATCCTATAAATTATCTATAACTCTCTGCTTAAGACTCTTTGTAAAAGTAGAAATACATACTTAAAACAACAGTTTTCTGCCAACAAAAAGTGAGAATGACTGCATGACATTTATATTAAATATTGTTCATTAGCACTGAGATGAGGATGTTGAAAAAAGAAAGACCAGCATTTACTAATTGCTATCTTGCCTCACTTTAAAAAAAGTCACTGCAAATAGTTTTGAATCATTTCCCTTCCACCACTGAGAGTGTAAACAGCAGAAGGAGTAGAGGAACAAATATGTAAATAAACTACAGTAATAAAATTACTAAAAGGAAAGTGTTAATTTTCCAGCATTGCTCCTTTCTACTTTGGCACATTCCATAGTATGAAACTTCAACAAGCCCCTCATTGTAAAGAGAGATTGCAACTGTAAAGCATACACATTTTGCAGTGTTATCCAAGTACAAAGCAGCTGGTAATGGCATCCCATGCCTCCAAAATTCTTGATCCTTGGTGTTCGGTAACTTTTCATCCCAATGGTAATAAACGACTGCCATAAACTAAATGGTAATAAAACAGTGTTCTGTGGAAAGTTCTTGATTCAGTAAAGAAAAGCTCACAAGTCAGTCTTGGAAAGGTTAGCTTTGGGCTTCAAAACTCTCATCTGAGTAGCTTGAAAACTGAGCTTGAACTGAAGGTAACCTTAACACAAGCACCTCCTAGAGTCTGTACATAGGCATTTTTGTTTTGATGAATTTCCAAACCCATGGAAACTTTTCAAATCACACTCCATAATTATTCTTATTTTTGATTAATTTTATTGGTACATTTTAGGTATACAATATAATGACATTCATCATGGGAAATTTGCACCTTTACATAATTCATCTTGGTTCCTATTTTTTCCCCATTTCCCTGGCCTCCCTCAACTCCTCCATCACTCCCTATTTACAAAGACTTTGTTCCCATTTTTGCATTTTCTCATATTAATTCCATTCCCTTCTTTCCTTTCCCCTAGCCCTCCCACTTCCCCTTCCCCTTTGCCCATTTTCTTCCTATTTCACATTGTCTATTATACCTTGTAGTCCTTATTTTCACTTTCAGTTTCTTACACCAGAGAAACTATTTGGTATTTACACATATGTGTCCTATGTATTTCACTTAAGAGTACAACCTCAATGTGCATCCATTTAGTTATAAGTGTCTCTAATTTCTCATTTTTTATAGCTGGGTAGTACTCCATTTAATAAAAAAACACATTTTCTTTATCTAGTCTCCAGTCGATGGTCAACTGTGCTGCTTCCAAGTTTTAGCTATTACAAATTGTGCTGCTATGAACATGGGTACAAATATATCACTGTGGTATGATTCTTTAATTCTTTGGGGAAGATATCCAGCAGGGGAACAGCTGGATGAAATGGGACTTCCAGTCCTAGTTCTTTGAGATATCTCCATACTGATTTCCACAGTGGTTGTACCAGTCTACATTTCCACCAGCAGTGGCCACAACCCCACCAGCATTTGTTATTGGTTGATTTTATGATACCAGCCATTCCTTCTGCAGTGAAGTGGAATCTAAGAATTGTTTTCATTTGCATCTCTCGAATGACCAGTGATGTTGAACATTTTTTCATATGTTTATTTGCTATTTCTACTTCTTTGTCTGAGAAATGTCTGTTCATTTCAGATGCCCATTTTTGATTGGGTCTTTAAATTTGGGAGATCTGATTTTTTTTAAGTTCTTTATAGATTCTAGACAGTAGACCTTTGTCTGAGGAACAGCAGGTGAAAATTTTTTCCCATATTGTGGGTTGTCTCTTCACACTGTTGGTGGTTTCTCTTGCTGTGCAGAAGCTTTTTAATAAGAAGAGATCTCACTTGTTGATTGTTTGTGCTATTTCACGGGCAATGGAGGTTTTGTTCATAAAATCTTTTCCAACATCAATGTCTTCAAGAGTTTTGGGTAACCTCTCTTCCAGCCAGTTCAGTGTTTCTGTTTTAATATTTAGATCTTTAATGCATTTTGATTTTAGTTTAGTTCATGGTGAGAGATATAGGTCTGCTTTTAATCTTTGGCAAGTTGAAAGCCAATTTTTCCAGCACCATTTAATAAAGAGGCTATCTTTCCTCTGGTGAGGGTGTTTGGCTCCTTTGTGGAAGATGAGGTGGCTGAGTGTGTCTGAAGTTGTTTCTGCATCTTCTAATCTGTTCCACTGGTCCTCAGGTCTGTTTCCTTCCCAGGACCATGCTGTTTTTATCACAATAGCTTTGTAGTATAGTTTCAAGTTGGGGCTTGTGATACCCCCTGCCAAGGCTCTGTTGCCTAGAATTGCTTTTGCTATTCTAGGTCTCTTCTTGTTCCAAATGAATTTTTGTATTGTTTTCTCAAGGTCTGTGAAGTATGCTGCTGGAACTTCAATTGAGATTGCATTGAATCTTATAGCAAGTTTGGAAGTACCGCCATTTTCACTATGTTGATTCTTTCTACCCAAGAGCATTTTCTGATATCATCTACAAACTCTCTTTTCAGAGTGCTATAGTTTTCAGAGAAGAGGCCTTTGATTTCTTTTGTTAGGTTTATTTGTAGGTATTTCAGGGTTTTGGATGCTATTGTGAAAGGAATTGTTTGCCCTATTTCTCTCTCAGTGAGTCTGTTGTTCACATAGAGGAAAGTTATTGATTTTTGTGCGTTGACCTTGTATCCATCTACTTTAGTGAATTTGGCTATTAAGTCTAGAAGATTTTTGGTGGAGTTCTTGGGGTCTTCTATATAGAGTACCATGCCATATGCAAATAATGACAATTCAAATTCTTTATTTCCTATCTTTATTCTTTTTATTTCTTTCTTTTGTCTAATTGCTGTGGCTAATATTTCAAAAACGATATGGAACAGGAGTGGTGATTAGTGGACACCCTTGTCTTGTTCCTGATTTTAGTGTGAAGGATTTCAGTTTTTGACCATTTAGTGTGACATTGACTGTTCGCTTTTCATAGATGGCTTTTATCAGATTGAGGTAGAGACCATCTATTCCAATTTTTGGTAGGGTTTTTATCATAAATGTGTGTTGGATTTTGTCAAATTTTTTCTGTGCATGTATCGAGATGATCATATGGTTTTTGTCCTTGGCTCTATTGATGTAGTGTATTACATGTATTGATTTGCGTATGTTGAACCATCCCTGCATCCCTGGGATGAATCACACTTGGCCAGGTTGTATGATCTTCTTGATGATCTTCTGCATTCTGTTTGCCATTATCTTATTAAGGATCTTTGCATCTATGTTCATTAGTGAGATTGGCCTATATTTCTCCTTTTCTGTTGGTTCTTTCTCTGCTTTGGGGATCAAGGTGATGCTTGCTTCCAGGGATGAATTTGGTAGTATTGCTTCCCTTTCAATTTCATTGAAGAGTTTAAACAGTAGTGGCAGTAGTTCCTCCCTAAATGTCTTGTTGAATTCAGCAGTGAAGTGATCAGGACTCAGGCTTTTCTTAGTTGGTACGCTTTTAATTACTTTTTCAATTTCATTCATTGATATTGGGTCATTTAGAATTTTTAGGTCTTCCAATTTCAAGTTTGATAATTCGTAAGTATCTAGAAATCTACTCATTTCTTCTGTGTTTTTCATCTTATTGGCATGTAGATTCTCAAAGTAGATATTGATGATCCTCTGGATTTTTGTGGGGTCTGTTGTAATTTCACCGTTTTCATTCCTAATTGCATGGATTTGGGCCTTTTCTTTCCTTTTTCTGATAAGGTTGGCTAAGGGTTTGTCAATTTTATTCATTCTTTTGAAGAACCAACTCTCAGCTTCATTGATTTTTTTGCATCATTCTCTTAGTCTCCATTGCATGGATTTCTGCTCTGATCTTTATAATTTCCTCCTTTGTATGAGCTTTGGGTTTGTCCTGCTCTTCTTTTTCTAGAAGCTTGAGGTTCAGCATCAGGTTGTGTAATTGGGCTCATTCTGTTTTCCTAATAAGAGTATTCACTGCTATGAATTTCCCTGTTAAGACTGATTTCACCATGTCCAATAGATTCTGATATATTGTATTGTCATTGTCATTTAATTGTAGGAACTGTCTGATTTCTCCTTTAATTTTCTATGTGACCCATTGGTTATTCAGAAGTGTGTTGTTTAATTTCCATGTGTTTATGAACTCTTGTGGGTTCTTTTGCTATTGATCTCCAGTTTCATTGCACTATGGTCTGATAATATACAGTGGATAACTTCAATTTCTTTGCACTTACTTAAACATGTTCTGTGAGTGATTATGTGGTCTCTTTTGGAGAATGACCCGTGTGCAGCTGAAATGAATATGTATTCTGATTTTGTGGGGTGGAAAACTCTGTCACAATATAAGTTCATTTGTTCAAGAGTTTGATTAAGTTCTAGTATTTCGTGTGTTTTTTTTTTCTAGTTGATCTATGTATTTGTGACAGTGGGATATTGAGGTCCCCTACTACTATTGTATTGCTGCTTATTTGATTTTTCGTGTCTATTAGTATTTGTTTTATCTAGTTGGGTGCATTAGTGTTTAGTGCATACATATTTATTATTGTCACCTCTTTTTCTTGGATTGTTCCCTTTACAAGGATGTAGTGTCCTTCTCTTGTCTCTTTTAATCAGTGTTGGTTTGAAATCCATTTGATCTGCAAAGAGGATAGCTACTCCTGCTTTTTTTCAGGTTCCTGTCACATGGAGTATTGTTTCCTACCCTTTAACTTTCAGTTTATGAGTTTCATTTTGAAATAAGTGTGTTTCTTGTATGCAGCATATTGTTGAATCTTGCTTCTTGACCCATTCTGCCAGTCTATTTCTTTTGATTGGTGAATTGAGACCACTAACATTTATGGTTATAACTGATATGTGTTGACTTATCTTTGTCATGACTTTTTTTTGTTGTTGGATTCTCCTCCTTTGTATTTAATTTCTTGCCATGTCCAGTAGATTCATTCTGCTAGGCTTCTTGGAGTTTTGATCCTCATTGTCTTTTCCTAGAATATTGCCTAAAATTTTTTGGAGTGCTGGTTTGGTATTCATGAAGTTCCTAAGGTGCTGTTTGTCATGAAAGTATCTTTTTCTCCATCAATTTTGAAAGATAGTTTTGCAGGGTACATTAATCTGGGTTGGAGGCTGTTTTCCTTTAGGGCTTGGAATAGGTCACTCCAAGCTCTTTTTTCCTTTAGGGTTTGAGTTAAGAAGTCTGCTGTAATTCTGATGGGCTTTCCTTTGATTGTGATTTGTTTCTTTTCTCTAACTGCTTATAGAATTTTGTTCTTCTGTTGGGTTTCTGGAATCTTAACAATTATATGCCCATATGTTGCTTTTTTTTTTTTTTTTGTACTGGGGATCGAACTCAGGACCCTGTGCTTGTGAGGCAGGTGGCAGAAACACTGAGCTAAATCCCCAGCCCTATGTGTTGCTTTTTTTTGATCAAGGCTAGTTGGAGTCCTATATGCCTCACTTATCCATATGTCAAGTTCTTCTACCCTGCTTGGGAAGTTTTCTGCCATCACTTCTGTGAACAGATTTTTAATGTTTTCTGCACTCTGTCCTGTTTCTTCAATGACTCCAATCAGTCTGCTGTTATTCTTATTTGCATTGTCTAGCAGCTGCTGGATTGATTTCTCCTGGTCTTTTACAGTTTTAAAGGAATTTTTCTTTTCCTTGTCACTAATTGCAATCTTATCATCTATATCTGAAATTCTGTCCTCCCATTGGCTCATTCTGCTGTATAAACTTTCAATGGAGTTTTTACTCTCTTGGAAATCTGTTTGCATCTGTTTTATGTATTTCATTTGTTTCCTATTTTGGGATTCCTTCATGTTCCTCAGCTCCTCTATTTTTTTCTCTGTTTTCTCTCTAGATTCATTAATCATATCTTGCACTATGGGCATAGTTTATGTTGTTATCTGAGAAATTATTTCTGATTTCATTTTTTCCAGATCCCCTTTTGTTGCCAGTTCAGGGAGTCCAGGTTGTTGAGTATCAGATTCTTCCATCTCATTTCCCTTTAGGGTTGCTTTAGGTGATCTGAAAGACTGGTTTTGAGACTTGTTTATGTGTCTTCTCATTTCAACACATGGGTGGGGGGGGTGTGCTCCTGGCACCTGCATGGCTCCCTACTGGGCACTTGGGGTGCCTCTGTTCCTCTCATAATTCTTTGTACACAAAGAAAATGATAAATTTAGTGACAGAGATGGCTTATGTTTTGGGTGATTTGAAAAATATGAAAGTCATAAAAATACAACTTTTTTTATGCAGGCATGGATCTCACTGACTTCTGTGTCCCAAACACCATTGACTTACACATTTTTCATATCA
Organism: Heterocephalus glaber; assembly: GCF_053883595.1. Taxonomy (NCBI): domain Eukaryota; kingdom Metazoa; phylum Chordata; class Mammalia; order Rodentia; family Bathyergidae; genus Heterocephalus; species Heterocephalus glaber. Next base: position 56,234,889 of record NW_028258317.1, read on the forward strand.
CATTACCTGATTTTCCCAGTATTTCTTCCAATTAGCATTTTTGACTCACTTGAGTAGAAACTAGAAATGCAGCCACAAATTGACAAAGGAATAGGCCAAATACAGTGTTAAGGAACAGTAAAAGAACCAATCCTTACACTTCCAACTTCACTGAGGAAATGATTGAAACACACTGATAATTATTTGACATGATTTGTGTACTGAAGATTTCAGAGATTAAGGACAAATCAGTGTGAAATTTACATTTCTACAGTAGGTAGGAGTTATCTCTATGAAGCCAGGGATTTTTCCCAACTGATGCATTGCTGCATCTGTAGCACTTGGTATACTATCTTGGCCAGAGTAGAAATTAACAGATGATATTTTAGTAGCCCAAGAAATTAAAGAGCTTGACAGAAACAAATAGAGGATTGAAAAAATTCAGTTGCACTTAATATAGACATTATTTACTCTTAGAAACCTTTTCCATTGATTAAATTAAAATAGCCAAACTCTGTACTCAACATAATATTACTTTGCAGGCTCTATAAAGCATTTCTATAAATTAATAATAAGGTAGAACAAATTGTACTAACAAGTTGTTTAAACAATTTGATAATGACCAAAATATAAGATGTAGTTAAGACAAGAATAAAGTTAAGTGGTTATTTTTTAATAAAATTTTATGCTACTGACTAGTACTTTGTGAAAATCCAGATTTAAAAAAATCAAGATAAACCAGCGAGGACAATTTTTTGCTTTCTTGGTTTGGGTTTTGGTCTGTTTTGAGACAGGGTCTCACTATGTAGCTCAGCTGGATTTGAACTCAGTATCTTCCTGCCTCAGACTCCTGGGTGTTAAAATTACAGGTGTGCACTACCATGTGCCATTTTTTATTATCTTTGGATCAAGAAGTAACTTGGAACTGACCAGAGCTGTCTGCTGAGTAAGGGTAACCTCTATCCACAGGCATCAGGTGATCAGAACAAGAGTATCAGCAGCAGGGTGTTTATATTCCGTGAAACAAACCTGACTGCAAAGTATTTGGTGATCATCATTGAACTAAAACCACAACCCAAGTGTTAGGTATTATTATCCTTGTCTAGATAGCAAAACTGTTCATTAATTGCTAGTTGCAAATTGGAGTTTAAGATTCAGGAAATCTGGTATCAACGTTTGAAATTTTAAACATACCCCACTCTCTCTAACGTGCCTTGGCAATGATATGGCACAATGTGATTTTTTATGCACCCCTAATTGGAATTCTCATGTTTACAATTGTATTGGAGATAAATTTGGTAATAGCAAGGTAAAATTGAAGTCTGGTGATAGCAAAATGTCTTTTAAAGACTTTCCCAAGGAAACACTCTCATACTTAGGTCAGGAAACATCTATTTACAACAAGACTGATTGTAGTAGAAAAACAGCTGAGAGATTCTAAAATCCCCTCATAGGGATTGGATAAATTAATTGGGAGTATTCTTATAATCCAAATAACATGGAACTGAAAAGCATGAACTTAAGGTTCGTGCATGAACATAGATAAACCTGACAAAATGCTATGATAAAAATGCAAGTTTTTGAAAGACACAAAAGTAACATATAAATAATGACAAGTTTAAAGAATCAATGTTACACATTTATAGATTTATATCTACCTGCAAAAGAACAGAATGCAAATGGGAAAGATTCATAAAGAATCTAAGATGATGGCTGCCAATGGAGAAAGAAGACGGAGGAGGTAAGAGAGTGAAATAGATTGATTCAATTTAATTGCAGTTTGCTTTTTAAAACGGCTGAAATATCTGCATCCGTCAGTGCTCACAAGAGAAAGAGATGTAATGTAAGTATAAGATGTGTACGGGTCTACAAGGCTGGCTTTCCCTGGTGGCTCACAGAGTCGGGGCGGAAGAGTGCAAAAGGGCTGTCTCCGTGCTGGAGATCTGAAAGGTCCAGCTGAAGGTCCAAGGCCTGGAGCTCAGTGTAGCGCCCCCGGGAGTCTGTATCAGGAGGCTGAAGAGTCTGTGATGAAAGGCTGAAGGGTCTCTGCTGGAGGCTGAAGATCGGTGGCGGTGAAGACGGAAGCTGCTCTGAAGCAACAGAAGCGAGCCTTCCTTCTTTGTTTCTCTTTTAACCACTAGGGCAGCAACCCCAGCCAAGGTGGGCCTTCTGCTCTGTAAATCCCCACAGCCACACCCAGAACCATGCCGAGCCAATTTAGTGGGACATTTCTTACTCCAGTGGGCACAGTGACTGTCAGTGTATTTCATGGAAATATTGCACAGTGTTTATACTTCTCACTCTGAATAGGGATGCATGTTGTCACCTTGTTCTCTGTGCTTTTCTTATTCGTGAAGAACTCTATGGTAGCGTATTGTTGTTTTTCCTGAGCTGAGATTTTATTTTTAAAGAAGTAGTACAAATGCTTTTTAAATTGTAAAATAAGTAAACGTTCACTCATAACATAGACATACTACAAATTTACTTCATTGGGAATGGTTATCTCATATTTCACCTCTAGAAGTAAATTTTACATTGAAATTTATTTGAAAGCAATATCATAAGATGTGAAATGGATGAATTGATTATTTCACTGATCATTTCAAGGGAAATTTTGTGCAATAAAAATATACATGACATGAAATTTATCATTTTAACTAATGTTAAGTGTACAATTCAGGCAAATTAAATACATTCATAGTGTTACGCTTCTATTACCATCATCCATCTCCAGAACTGTTTTAATTTGGAAAACTGAAAATCCAAACCCATTAAATATTAGTTTCTTATTTGCCTTTCCCACAGTCCCTTGGAAACTACCATTATACTTTGAATTTCTATGAATTTGACTACTATATGCACTTCACAGAAGAATCGATTTTTGGCTTTTTGTGACTACCTTATTTCACCTAGTATAATATCATCAAGCTTCAGAATGTCCTTCCTTTTAAACCTCCATAATATTATTTGTATATATGTATATAAAATAGTTCTCCTTACCCATAGTTTTATTTGCTGAGATATCAGTACATATAGTCAATTATCATCTGAACATCTGAAATGGAAATTTTCACAGCTAATTTTATGGAGATTTCCCTGTATATTTCCTTCTAAAAGTTTTATAGTTTTAGCTCTTACATTTAGGTCTTTGGCCCGTTTTGAGTTAATCCTCACTGGAGCTCAGGATTATGCAGAAGGGGATGACCTGGGCCAGCCATGAACCTATAAATGAATTAGGACTTAACTCAGGTTCTGGGGCTACTATGGGGCTGCCAGGCTTCAGGGGATGGGACTCCCTGCTGTGGGTGTGGGGAGGGCTGCAGGATTGATAGGATTGCAGGTCTCCCTTGCTTCTGGAAAATGCCAAAAGAATCCGAAAAAGGAAGCAAGTGCCTTCTCTTCACTTTTACCTTCCAAACTCCTGCTAGCATTTCCTTTTGCTAGAAACTAATCATAAGCCACTCTGTAGGAAAATAGAATGTGGAGGGTCCTTGGACCCCAAAAACATGGTAGAACATAGGACAGAGAAATAGGGATGAAAGCATCAGGCAAGTGATTGCCCTAAGCTCCTCTCTGAAATGCTTTTGAGTGGTTAAAATGCATCCCAGAAAATCATCTGTTTGAATTTTGAGGTGTCTTTCTTTTTTAAAACATGAAAGAAGACACCTTTTGCTCTTTATTTGGATTGATTCATTGCCAAAGCTTCATAGATCTCCACCAGGTGGAGTCAGAGGCCAGTTTATTAAAGGGTTAAAAGTTAAATGTAAATTTGCTTAAGTATTTCAGTTTCAGATTGGAAGAATTAAAAAAAAAGAACAGGTAATACTGAGGGACTTCTTTCTTTAGGTGTTCTGCTAGAATATCAGCTTGTTATTATCATGTAAGTTTTGACTATGTCAATGTCCTCCTCATTCTCTGGTTATGACTTAGGACTTCTGTTCCCAAGAACAGACCCATTCCACCTGGCTCAAGACAAAAGATTTTTGTTATAAATATACAACAGGAATATCACTAACATTGTTAGAATAGAAGTAAAATACAGCCAGGGCTTACCAGGAGCAGGGCTGCTCTTTGTTTCTCTGAAGGAAGCCATGGTCACTGTTATGTCTGTTTCTCATGTATTCATTACTCATTCACCAAATACCCATGAAGCTAGCACTGCAGTGCTGGGGTTACATATACAAATAAGGGAGGATAGGGCATTCAGATTGGAAAGATAGTCAACAAATAAGCTCACACATATAATATTATAAAGTGCTTTAAATGCTATGAATATAATGTGAAGCTTTTAAGAGAGAATATAACAAAATTTAAGTAAGAAGTAAGAAGTTAGTTAAAATTTAAGTAAGAAGAATATAACATAAAATTTAAGTAAGACTTTTAAAAAAGTAACTTTTAAGTTCAAACCTAAAGATGAAGAAGGATTAGACAGATTGAGAAGGGGGCAGAAAGTTTCAACAGTTTTTCTGGTTTGAACCAGAAAAAAAAATAGATCTGAGCATATATGAACACTAGGCTTCATATTTAAATAGATTCTTGTTTTATCATGGGGTAAACATATTTGTGACAAAACAGGAAATCCCGTCAGTGAAGACCTCTTTGTTGTAGAAATCTGTGAAACAAACATAGTTCAAGTGCAGTAAGATTAGTTTTTCATTTTGTATTCACTTTGCGTGGTAAGTTAAGGTCAAAATTACCACTTTTGTTGATAAATTATCAATGATGCTTTCCAATATTTTTTCCTAGGGTAATTTAAAATTGAATAAAAATAACTTGCCTTGCATTTTAAATTGGCCAATCTGCCTACTTCTTGTGGAAAGTATGTTATATCAAAGAGCAGATGTGGCTCTCTTTCTCTCCACTTAAATGCCACAATAGCAGACTTGAACCAAGCATATAAACAATGTCCTACCTACAAATGGCTTTTCTTTTAAAACAAGTCTTACAGCACCCCAATGCCTTGCATCTAGGTTATAAGTGTGTGCACTGACACATTTGACAATCAGAGCTCAGACACAGAGGTTGTGGTCTCTCTGACCCCTCATATGTACCAGGATAATTATAAAGTAATGTGACAGTCACTCTGAGAAGGTGGCAGGAGTCTCCCTCCCACCCCAGTTCAAAATTCACAGATCTAATCCACAGTGAAACCCATCCATTTAATGAGGTTTCTGACAATTCTGGCTCCTATGATGATGTCCATGCACTTGCTAGATTTTCGGTAATGTACTAGTAGTACATAATAGCAGACACAAGAGACTGAGTCACAAGGCGCAGAACATAATACTCTACTGAAGAGGAGTAAATATAAAATAAGGATTATTTTATCATAAATATCTAAGTCCATCCAATAGACTATTGAAAAATTTTGTCTATAAAAGAACATTAGGAATTTTCTGAGTAAGTGATAGAATTATAATTGAAATGAAAAGTTTCTATTAACCCTTAGGATCCATTGCAACTTTTTATTAAAGGGGAAGGAAGCATCCAGATTTGATGTTTTGCCTCTTACTCAGTTATTTCAAGGGCTCAGGATTTAGCCCAGTGGTTCCGGTACCTCCCTGGAAAGCACAAGGTCCTGTGTTCGATCGCTGGTACCAAAAAAAAAAGATACTCCAGTTGAAGTGACTGACTGTATTTGGTCCTAGACAGTAGCATGATATTACCGCTATGAATTTCTTTTTGACCCCACACTTTGAGTGGTTGGAGTGCTGAAGGATAAACCAAGCTAAAAAGTGCATCTGATTCTTCACAGTTAATAAATATTTTATCTGGATTTATGTGTAAGGCTCACTAGGTTTGGATGGATAAAATAGAATACTCACAAAAGCATAACACTGTATATAAAAATTTGAATTTGTCTTCTCTCCTATTGAGAGGTTAAGATTCAGTCTGTGTACATGTAAAGGAAACGAGGGAGCCCAGAAACACTTTATAAATTCTTTTCATATATCAGTGCATGGATTAAGATAACATTCAGAATTCAACTGCCAGCCCCTATTGTGCAACTCTTTGTGAATTCCACTTTGTGCTTCAGTGTCCTAGTCAATAAAATGGGCATCACTCCAGTTCGTACATATCTCAAGATTATAACGAGAATGGAGCAAGATTAGGTTTCTAAAGTAATTAGTGTGTAAATAATCTCTTATCATAAAATCATATAGCATTATGAACAGCCCGTGAGTTGGTTCCATTGCTTAGATGTGGCATGACTCTGGGGCAATGACTCAGCAGGGGTTACCTTGCTCCATACCTGAGGGGACATTTGGCCATGTCTGTGGTGTTACTAGCATTCAGTGAGTAGAATTCAGGGAGGCTGTAATCATCCCACAGTGACCAAGGAGGCCTTTACAACAAAGCTCGCACAGCCCAAAATGTCAACAGTGTGAGCATTGAGCAACCCTGCTCTGGGGTTACTGAGACTCTCGGTCACTGAGTGTGTGTTGTAACAGCATGTGACTTTGTGTTATGTTCTCTGATTTACTCTCTGTCCCTCCCCGATAACATGAACCATGAGCTTTTTTGCGGGGCGGGGGAGGGCTCTCAGCAAGTTATGTGTCCCGTCTAGCACAGTCATGCCTGTGTTGTACAGCCCATGGCCTGGCCTGGAGAAGACTCCATGAGGTTTTTGCTGAAGGATGTTTCAAACTGTCATTCAGATCTGTATAGTAAAGAACAGTATCTAGTCCATGATGGGCTAGGTATCATGAATCCTTACTCTGAGCCAAAGTGTAGAACACTAATCTTGTCAAAGAACAAGTATGTGGCACAAAATCAGAGCACCAATTTTGGTGTTAGAAAGACCTCAGTTTGAATTTTTCCCAAATTTATCACTTAGCCTTTGACTTTCACAAATTATAAAAATATTGATAATAGGGCACCTATTCCAGGAACACCACGAGGCTTCACAAGATGGTGTGAAGTGTGCAGCTTGAACACAGGCTCCCAGCAGCAGGGATGAGCTTTCCTTGTGGGCTGCTTCCCATCCCTCACTGCCCAGCTGCAGGCTTCCCTGGCAAGTGCAGATGACAACTTCCTTGTAGGATGCCAAAATGATTAAATGAAACTCTGAGGTGTTTAGCAGATTTTAATTAATATTATTACAATCTTTACATTTCAATGGTAAAAATAAAAACTAAAAAAAGAGGAAGAAGTAGTTCTATGTCTTGTTCTTTTTACTTATTCCATCTACCTCATTCATGCTCCCTGAGAGCAGCAGGAAGAGACAAAAGAAAACAAAACAAGAGAGCCACTGAGAAGCATTTTCAGTAGTTTTCTCAAATTGCAATAATGGTGAATTTACAGCTTTCTGCAAAGGAGACCTTGGATACCCTTGTTTTTGGAGCCCCCCTGGCTGCAAAAGGCAGTGACAGACTTTACTTGTGTTTCCAGACCAGGCTTCAAAACACTGACTTACTCCAGAAAATACTTCTTCCTTTTCATGTGACAAGGACAAATAAATTGTGATGATTGCTATCACCTCCTGCTCTTGTCCCTCTTGTTTATGTTCACAGACAAAGCTTCCCAAAGATTGAGATGTACTATATGTTACACACAGCAGCACAGGAGAGAGGAAATAGAATAGGAACTGTCTATATAGGTTCACATATATATCAAAGGAATTTTTTGAGAGAGAGAGAGATAGAGAGATTGATTCCAAGCTGTTTGTAAAGGTCAGAGATACAACTTAAAAGGAAACTTTCTTGGCTGTCTTAGCCCTGCCTTAAGATAGACTCTGGGCTGGATTGAGATCTGTGCCCAAATTTGGAGAAAACAGTGAAGAAGACAGAATAGGGAATTTGTTTCTCCCAAAGCAGCATGGTGTTCACTACCGTACTCAGAGGGTAGAAAGTAATGATCATTCCTGTCTTTTTTTTCCACTTCCTTACTCTTTCCTTTGCACTTAATGTTTTTCTTCTTCTCTTTTTTCCTTCTTCCTTTCTTTCTTCCCTCACTTTACTTTTCATCTTTCCCTTTTACTTACTTCTTTTTTTCCCCTTCCTTCATCCATGCTTCCCCCTGTTTTCCTTCCTCCTTTCCTCTCACTTTCTTTTTTCCATCATTCTTCCTTCCTTTTTCCTCCTTCCTTCTTTCCCTCACTCTTGAATTTTTTCCTCCCTCACTGCTGCCTTTGGACTTTTCTACATTTTTTAAACAAACATTATTGAGCATCTCCAAGTTCTGCCCATGATGCTAAAATACAGTGTTGAGCAGAAGTGATAAAACCCTGTTCCTCCCGGAGCTTACAAAGAATTAAAAAAATAAGCATTAAAAGGAAATAACATTAAAAAATAAAAAACAAAGTATCAAGCTAGTCAGCTTTCTGATACTATGACAAAGCACCTGAGAAAATCAACTTGAAAGGAAGAAAGACCTCTTTTGGCTCAGAGTTTCAGAGATCTCAGTTTAGGGTCACTACTCAGAGCCTGGGAAGGCACAGTAATTATGGTGGAGCACAGTACATTATGGCAGGAGTGTGGTGGAGGAAGACTGTTTATATCATGGCCACCAGGAAGCAAAAGCAAGAGAGAGAGGAAGGGACTGAGGAAATATCCCCTTCAAGACCACACCCCAATGACTAACTTCCTCCCACTAGGGCCCATCTTCCAGGGATTCCATCATTTCCTAATAGGTCTTTATGCTGGTAACCTTGCCTTCACGGCTGGTCTCTGGGGTATGTTTAAGGTTCAAACCATATCAAGTATGGTAAAAGGTGATAAATTCCCTGAAGAAAACATGAGCAAGGTAATGAATATCAAAAAGACCTGAGGTGATGTTACATATTTATTTGGGTTGTCAGAACAGGCTTTATTGTGATGGTGACATTTGACCAAAGACTTGAAGGAAACGAAGATGGTCAGCTATGAGCATTTAGGGAAAAATGATCCAGGCAAAGATCACAGCCAGAGTAAAGGGGTAGATTTGTACCTGGCTTTGTTGAACAACAAAGAGATCCCTCTGGCCTAGGGCATAGTGAGCATGGAAGCATAGCAGAGTAAGCAATGTGGACAGATCAGTAATTTTTACTACCAATGAGAAAACATCAGAGAGTGTTGAGGAAAGCAACATGATCAAATTTACATTTTAATGAGATCACTTGGGTTCTTAAATTTAGGACAGCTTAGAGTGGGGAGGAAGAGTGGATAAGGAATTCCATTCAGGAGCTATTATTACAATCATCCCCTCCAGAGATGAAAGCAATGTGGAGTGAAACACAGATATTCCTGTCTTACAATAAGAGTACATCTTGATAAACACATCATAAGCTGAAAATGTTCAATATCCTTAACCTACCAGGCATCACAGCTTAGCCACTCAGGACACTGTAGAGCAAGGGCGGCTTCCCCTTGTGAGTGTGTGGCTGATGGGGAGCTGCTGATCACTGCTGATACCAACCACTGAAGAGAGCTTCTTGCCTTGGAAAAGATCAAAATTAAAAATCCCAAGTACATTTTCTACTGAAGGCATATTGTTTTGTATCACTGTAAAGTCAACAAATTCTAAAATGAACCATTAAAAGAGGGGACAATCTATAGTATCAGTCGGAGTTGTAATAAGTATTTCAATTCTGAAAATAATTTAAAGGTAGATAGAAATCAAACTTTTCTATTACAAATCTGAGCTAAAAGAGAAAGAGGAGAGATGAGGAATACTGTAGCCCAAACAGGTGAAGGTGGGGATCAGGAACTGAGTTTGGATTATGTTAAATTGCAGATACTGGAGATGTTGATTAGATTTACAGAGACAGAATAAAAAAACAAGCTAGAGTTCATTGAATTATGGGACCAGATCTACCAACCAAATCATTAGCCTCAACTTTAGGGTCACCTCTGGATGATGTCTTCTCTTAGTACCTCTTTTCATTATGTCAAGGTGAGAAGCCCTCCTCTGTTCACAGGACTTCTGCTCTGTGTTATAATTACAGACTGGAATAATCAGTTTACCCATCAGTTATAGGTTGAACTGTGTTCCCTCCCAAATTCAGATCCCGAAATCCTAATCCCAGTACTTCAGAACCTAACCTTAGTGGTAAATAAGGTGGTTACCAATGTCTTTAGTTAAATTTGAAGGGGTATACACAGAGTTCAGAGGTATTAGCAATCAGTCTGTTTCCTTGCTCCATGTATCTCACAAGGCTCACAACATATTATTAAAAAATTTGGTACCTTACATAGATCAAATATTTTAAGATGGAGGAATCTGAGCAAGAGCATCTTCAGGAAGGTATCTCTGGTTTTTCCCACCTTTCTCTCTTGATGCCGGTCACCAGATGGTCATATGGCAGATGCCTTGGTTATACCTGAAGGAAAAGGACCTCCTTATCTCCAAGGTACATCCTTTCCTCCAAAAGGATGATTAATCTCAGCTCCTACTCCCTTTTTTCTCCTCATGTCATATTTTCCCATGCTTTATTCTTTATCAAAACTGCTATAAAGACACTCAGATTTAATGGGGCTTCTTAGTCCCCATTTCCTCATGACACTTTTCTCTTGCTAATCTGTCTTTGTTACAGGGCCTCAGTTAATAAACCAAAGGTAAGTAAATGAAAAGATCAGGTTCTTCTGCATTTCAAGAGTAACCCAATCACTCCACAGCTACTCTTAGCTATTCTGCTTTCTGTATCTTCCTAGCTCTTATCCCCAGTCAAAATATTGTGATTTGTCTACATTTTTATTTTTTCAGAATTCCCTCACCATTTGTACCTATGCTCAATAAGGGTATGGAAGATCTGTTTTCTTCTTTGCTATGTTCCCAGCACCCAAAGTGGCATCTGACATGTGCTTTACCATATCTTCTAAGTGTTTTAAAAATACCCTATAGACCATTCTCAATCTATGGGTCTGGGTACCATCTTTACCCTCACATTTCAGTAACAACCTTGGACAAAACTTGTACAGGGTCACATGATGAGAATTGATGGAACCAGGATTTGAATTCAAGCCTAGTTTCCCATCTTTAAGGTTTCAGTTGAAATAAATCCAGGCTCTTGGTGAAGAAATGCTTCCAAGTGTTTTATTCTCAGCTGTTTTTGTCCCATTGTCCTGTTACAAAACTCATAGTGGTCTTAGCACCTGGAGTATCGGTGTGGCAGTATGAGTCTGTAGTTTGCATTACTCACAGGACTGGGAAAGAATACTCTTTTAGTACATCTGGGTGTGGAGGCTTGACTAAGGAGGAGACAACAAAAAGAACAATCAGACACAGGGCAAATAAGAGAAAAGAAAGTGGAGTTAACAAATGAATGAAAAAACAAACCCATGAATGAATAAAGGGATGAATTAGTTGATGGAGTGAAAACACACAGGGCAGGGGAACACACTGTGTCATCCTTAGTAAGCTGGTCTGATCTTGTTTAGGGCTGTGATGAAAGAAGAGAAAATCTCCAAACTCCTGTCCCCCTATTCTCTTTGCTTAGTTGAATGCTACAGGTGTGTGTGCATGTGTTGTCAGAGGTTTTGGGGAAAGTCTTAAGCACATGCTTTGAAATCTGAAGAGAGCTCCCTTTGAAGTCATTTCAACCAGGGTTAGAATCCCATTTCACACTTGTGACCTTGAAGGAATAACCTACCCTCTTTGTACTTTAGTTACTTTCATTATGTAACACTCTTCACTTCCTCATGTTATCAAAATAATTAGAAATTCTGCAGAATGCATACCTACCTACCTACACACACATATACTACCTAGTGACATGTCTGTTGCTCTATAAACATAGCTGTGATTTACTACGAGATAGGAAATTTTTTTTTAAAGATGGGGGGTAGAGATCCCAATAGAAATGTCATAATTATGGGCAAACCATTTTCAAAGTATATCTTATCTTCCCCTCTCAATTATATTGTGATAAAGTAATTTTTCAGCATCCTGTATTATTTTCTTACTGAAGGATATATATTTCAGCTTTTTTATAGAATCTTTTGCAATTATTGTCCAATTAGATTGATACAGATTTCTAAATTTTTCCCCAAATGCTTAGGAAGATTTATGGGATCTTGTTATTTTGACGTATAGATGTTGGACATGGCTATTCACAGATTGCTGTCATAGTTGGCATTGAGGTGGCAGAAAAAAATAGCTTGAGTGAATTGTACATTTTCTACATCATGAGAATTCAAGTACTCACAATAAGAAGAAATGAACACACCATGAACCCCAATTTAGACTCTCCAAAAGATTCCTTCTTATAGCCCATGATAATTTTATTTTATTTTGTGAGATTACTGCAGAGAGTTAAGTTAATTAGATATCTTGTAGGCAGTTAGGGTCAGCTCATGAGGAGTCAACATGGAGGACAGTGAAGACACATTCACTGAAGGCCAGCACTGTAAAAGAAGAGAAACTACCACACCCATGAAGGATGAATAGCAGTGATTGATATTCTAAACAGGTATCAATCACCTAGGTGGGGGCACCAAGATCTTAACCTAGCCTCTCCAGGAAATATCCCTGACCCACCCTTACTGAAAATCCTTGTACACTTGCTATGTGACTTGCTCCCCCATTTGATCCCCATTTAATAAATATTCCCTGAGTGACTGTACTTGTAATCTTATTGGTTGGCCATGGTTTTGTCCCACCTCAGGCCTGCCTTGTAAATTTCCATTGGGTCTAATAGTTTTGTCTCACTTTGTACCCACCTCACCACATGGCTCTGCTGTATACAACATCTTTGAAAAATGGGGTGGGCAGGCAACCCACTTTCCAGTCCCCCTCCTGTCTCTCTTTGGCAGAAGCTTTCTTTCTCCCAACTCTTTCTTTCTTCCTACTCTTAACCTCCATTGTTCCTAGACCTCATTCTTCAATTTTAGAGAACATGAACTTGCATTTGGGATATCTAATAGGTTTTGGAGTTAACATCTCTTCCCCCTGTGTCAAGATGCAGTAACTATGGTGAAGAGAAGATTGAAAAATATTATTCAAAAAATGGCTGCACTTATACAATATTTATCAGAATGTTCTCCTTTAACCTATCTTTGAAATATAATTCATTTCTGTGTAATTGTAGCAAGGGTTATATAGCTGATAAGATTTCCTAAGGCTCTATAAAATAGATTGTGTAAGTCATGTATTTGTTCTAGTATGATAAAAACTATTATATCCATCAGCCACCCCCACTCCATATCTCCCTATGAAGTGCCAACCTTGAGTGCCACACATTCCAGGTAGTATAGCTCTGAGACACAGGAAGGCTGACATACCCACAAGATTTTATGTCAGCATAATGGACTTTCATTGTGCAAAGCCCGTGGAATCAGGAAATTTATCTGTGATTGTGATATGATACAGCCTGTCTGGACTAATTTAGATTAGGAAAATGCTCATGAGGCAAAAACCACAGGAGAAGAAGAGGGTACAAAAAGAGATTGAGTGGAATGTCATCCTCAAAAGACTGACCTGTGTTTGGTCAATCTGGGTTTGTCATAGATTGTGACTTTATATAACACTGCTAAAATCTCTTCACCTTTTTTTGTTGTGCCCAGATCGCGAGGTCCCCAAAGACCACCAAGGAGCCGATTCTGATGCAAACACATGAGGGTCATTTATTCAAGCTCGAGCAGGGACTCTCAACTGTCACTGCGCAGTGGGTCAAGATTGGGAGCCCCTGCTTGAGCTTGAATAAATGACCCTCATGTGTTTGCTTTGGAATCAGCTCCTTGGTGGTCTTTGGGGACCTCACGATCTGGGCACAACATTTGGGGGCTCGTCCGGGATCCCTAAGACCCCAGGATCCCCATACCGGAGGGCCGACACTGGCCAGTGAGTGTCTGGTGTCTCTTTGTTTGTCTGCAATTTGGGGGGCCCAATTCTGAGTAGGTTGGCAGACGGTCTAGGGGGACACGCTGTGAGGGCCACCGACCCGGGATTCCTGGAAGACTTTCCGGATCCTTCTGGAGGGGACAGAAGTGCCCCATGAGTCTGGAGGGGACAGAAGTGCCCCATGAGTACGAGTCTGTGAGACTCTTAGGGGGATGGTGCGGGTCGCTCCTGCGGTACGGCCTGAAGCCATTGTCCCATTCTCGGTATTGCCTCCGATCGGGCGGAGGACGGTTTTGTCTTGCTTTTTGTTTTGCTGTTGTGTTTGTTTGTCTGTTTATTGTGGAGACTTGGACTTGGACTGTGACGATGGGGCAGACTGCGACCACCCTCTTGTCCCTCATGACGGACCATTTTAGAGAGGTTAGAGAGCTTGCTCATAGTCTAAATTTAGAAATTAAAAAGTCTAGACTTGTCATTCTGTGTAGCTCGGAGTGGCCTTCCTTTGAGAGAGGATGGCCCTCCAAGGGAACTTTTGATTTACAAATCACATGGAGGGTCTGTGGAGATGTTTTCCGTCCCTACACTGGACATCCTGATCAGGTTCCCTACATTGTCACTTGGGAGAGTCTGATCTGTGACCCAGCCCCATGGGTCAAGCCCTTTTTGCCTCCACAGAAAGAGCAGCCAGAGGTAATCCTGACAGCTTGTGAAAAGACTCCCAGAGAACGCAATGGAAAAAGGCAAACTGAAACTGAGCCGACTGTGCCACTCTACCCAGCCCTCCAGGGAGGAATCGAGGAAGATCTCCTTTCCCTCCCCCCTTACTCTCTCCCTTCTCCCTCACGACAACAGGTAGAAAGAGAAGACCCAGCCCCAGCTGGAATTGGGGATGGAGGCCCAGCACCGGGTGCTGGCAATGGGGTTGGCCCTGCCCTGAACACTCACCACCAGCATGCCGTCTTGCCGGCAGGGCTGGCGGACTCTACTGTTTTCCCACTGAGAGCGATAGGGCCCCCTGATGAGCATGGTAACCAGCCTCATCATTACTGGCCCTTCTCCACCAGCGACCTTTATAACTGGCATACTCAACATGCCAAATTCTCTGATAACCCTAGGGATTTGATTAACCTATTAGAAACTGTTTTGTTTACTCATCAGCCCACTTGGGATGATTGTCAGCAGCTCCTCCAGATTCTGTTTACCACAGAGGAGAGAGAGAGAATCCAAAATGAAGCCAGGAAATTTGTTCCTGGTGACAATGGTCAACCCACCACCAATACTGATATTATCAACACTTCTTTTCCTTTGTCTCAGCCCAATTGGGACTTCAACACAGCAGAAGATAAGGAGAGGCTCCGGGTCTATCGCCAGGCTCTGTTGGGAGGTCTCAAAGTGGCTGCTTGAAAGCCCACCAATTTGGCTAAGATAGGGATGTACAACAGGGGCCAAACAAGAGCCCTGCAGCCTTCCTAGAAAGAATTCAGGAAGCATTCCGTAGGTATACTCCTATGGACCCAGAAGCAAATGAGACAAAGGCAGCTGTAATAATACATTTTGTCAACCAGGCAGCACTAGATATTAAGAGAAAGTTACAGAAAGTAGACAGATTAGGAGAAAAGAGTATTCAGGACTTAGTGGCAGTGGCAAAGAGAGTGTATAACAACAGGTAAACTGCAGAGGAAAGACAGGTGAAAGCTGACAACTGCCAGACCTGAAACCTGGCTCGGATCCTTCTGGCCGCCACAGTGGGAGAGACGAGGGAATGTGAATGTTGCCTGAGAAAAATTACAGTGGAAGGAGGAGGTAAGGGGGAACTCAGGGAGTGCCCCCAGTTGGGGAGAAATCAATGTGCTTACTGCAAAGAGGAAGGCCACTGGGCTAAGGAGTGCCCCAAAAGGCAATAGGGAGGCTGCTCAAAGGCCTCAGCCCTGGCCATGGACGAACTAAGTGATTAGAGGGGATGGGGCTCGGCACCCCTCCCCGAGCCCAGGGTAACCCTTAAAGTGGAGGGGGAGCCCATTGAATTCCTGGTAGATACCGGCACTCAACATTCAGTCCTGCTTAAACCACATGGCCACATATCTGACAAAACTTCCTGGGTCCAAGGAGCCACAGGCATGAAAAAATATTCATGGACTACCTGAAGAATGGTAGACTTGGGAGTGGGCTGGGTAACCCACTCATTTATGATTATACCAGACTGCCCCTACCCTTTACTTGGAAGAGACTTGCTCACTAAATTAGGAGCCCAAATCCACTTTCAGCCCGGGGGCGCGGAGGTCCTTAACCAAGAGGGAAAGCCCATCCAAGTGTTAACCATGAGTCTTGAGGACGAGTATCTGTTACATCAGAAACAGCCCCCTCCTGATCCTGGCATGGAACAATGGCTTGCCATATTCCCACGAGCATGGGCTGAGACTGGGGGCATGGGGCTGGCTGCACACAGGACACCTGTGTTCGTAGAGATTAAGTCAGGAGTGGACCCTGCACGAGTTCGCCAATATCCCATGTCCCTAGAGGCCTGCAAAGGAATAACTCCACACATCAGGAGGTTACTTGCTCAGGGTATTCTAAGGCCCTGTCAATTGGCCTGGAACACCCCCTTGTTGCCGGTAAGGAAACCCCACTCAAATGACTATCGACCAGTACAGGACCTCCATGAGGTAAACAGAAGGGTGGCAGAGATCCACCCTATGGTGCCTAATCCATACACCCTTCTGAGCTCACTTCCCCTGAGCCATCAATAGTACACAGTCTTGGATCTCAAGGATGCCTTCTTTAGCCTTCTGCTGGCACCCAAAAGCCAACACATTTTTGCATTTGAATGGAGTGACCCCGAACAAGGCCTCAATGGACAGTTGACCTGGACCCAATTACCTCAGGGGTTCAAAAATTCTCCCACCATCTTTGACGAGGCCCTACATGAAGACCTGGGTGAGTTCTGCCTCCAAAACGCCCAATTGACTCTGTTACAATATGTAGATGACCTCCTTATAGCAGCTGAAATGCAGGAAGTTTGCCTAGATGGGACCAAGAAACTCAACAGTCATAAGGGAACTGGGATACCAGGCATCTGTCAAAAGGGCCCAAATCTGCAAACCCGAGGTAAGCTACCTGGGGTACATGCTTAAAAATGGGCAAAGATGGCTGTCAGATGCTAGAAAAGAGACAGTTCTTAAAATACCCCCACCAGATTCCCCTCGGAAGGTTAGAGAATTCTTGGGATCGGCTGGCTTCTGCCGCTTATGGATACCGGGGTTTGCGGAGCTTGCGAGGCCCCTTTATGAGGCAACTAAAGACAATCAGGCCTTTCAATGGACAGATAAACTACAAAAGTCCTTCGACCAAATTAAGACTGCTTTGTTGTCAGCACCAGCCTTGGGCTTGCCCGATATTACTAAGCCCTTCCACCTTTACATTGATGAGATCAAAGGAGTTGCCAAGGGAGTCCTAGTCCAATATCTGGGTCCGTGGCACCGGCCAGTAGCATACCTGTCCAAGAAACTTGATCCTGTTGTGGCTCGATGGCCCCCATGCCTGAATGATCTCTGCAGTGGCCCTGTTGGTCAAAGATGCTGATAAGTTGACCTTAGGCCAAGAACTGTATGTGACCACCCCCATGCCATTTAAGGGGTCCTAAAACAGCCTCCAGATAGATGGCTCAGCAATGCCCGCCTCACCCATTATCAGGGCCTGCTCTTAAACCTGACCTGACTTGTCTTCCAGACCCCGGCCACCCTAAACCCAGCCACATTACTGCCTGACCCAGACCTGGAAGCCCAGCTGCATGACTGTGCTGGCATCTTGGCTCAGGTACACGGGACCCAAGAGGACCTAAAGGACCAACCATGGCCAGATGCTGAAGACACCTGGTACACTGATGGGAGCAGTTTTGTCCAGAATGGCTGAAGGTATGTGGGGGTGGCTGTGGTCACCGAGGCTGAGGTCATTTGGGCTGAGCCCTTGCCCACTGGAATGTCAGCACAGCGAGCAGAGCTCATAGCTCTAACTAAGGCACTGACTCTAGGAAAGGACTGAAAGCTAAATGTGTACACAGACAGCAGGTATGCTTTTGCCACCGCTCACATACATGGGGCCATATACAGGGAAAGAGGATTGTTAATGGCTGAAGGAAAGACTATTAAAAACAAAGAGGAAATTCTCACCCTACTGGCAGCCCTATGGCTACCAAAGAAATTGGCTATTGTCTGCTGTCCCGGGCACCAAAAGAACGATACTCCAATTGCCCGAGGAAATAATTTGGTCCACCAGATAGCTCAAAAAATAGCCCTAGAGGCTGATCTGACACTGACCACTCAACTGCCCGATCCAGGGGGTGCTGCTCTGTCAGAAAAACCTCAGTACACTGAGGCAGACTTAAATTGGATAAAACAACTGCCCATGACCCAATGCCTCGAAGGATGGTGGAAATCATCTGACTGTAAAATTATTCTACCTGAGGCCATGGGAGAACAAGTTCTTTCCAAAATGCACTGATCCACCCACATGGGTGTCCGCAAGATGCAGGATCTCCTAAGACAGCTGAAATCAAGATACGAGATGCCAATACCAAAATAGAACGCATTGTTGCTACTTGCAAGGCCTGCCAACTGACCAATGCTACTTCAAATAAGGCTAGCCCTGGTAACAGATTGAGAGGAGACCAACCTGGGACATACTGGGAACTAGACTTTGCTGAGGTAAGACCTGGAAAATACGGTTACAAATACCTGCTAGTCTTTGTAGATACTTTTTCAGGATGGACAGAAGCTTTTCCTACCAAACATGAGACAGCACAGATCGTGACAAAAAAACTGCTAGAAGACAACTTGCCAAGGTATGGTTTCCCAGTAATGCTAGGGTCAGACAATGGACCTGCTTTCATCTCCAAGGTGAGTCAGGGTTTAGCCCAAGTTCTGGGGGCAAATTGGAAATTACATTGTGCATGTACACCCCAAAGTTCAGGACAGGTAGAGAGAATGAACAGGACCCTAAAAGAGACCTTAACTAAATTAGCCTTAGAGACTGGCAGTGACTGGGTGGCTCTCCTCTCCTTTGCCCTCTATAGGGTATGCAATTCACCCTATAAAATGGGACTGACT
This sequence comes from Heterocephalus glaber, assembly GCF_053883595.1. Lineage (NCBI taxonomy): Eukaryota > Metazoa > Chordata > Mammalia > Rodentia > Bathyergidae > Heterocephalus > Heterocephalus glaber. Next base: position 56,253,728 of record NW_028258317.1, read on the forward strand.
CCCTTTGAGATTATGTTTGGAATACTCCCTCCCATTGTCCCCAACCTCCAATCAAATGTACTTGTTGAATTTGATGACCAAAAATTGTTATCCTCTTTAAAAAGCCTCCAGCATGTTCATGAAGATGTCTGGCCTAAACTGAAAGCCCTGTATGAGTCTGGGCCATCCCCCAAGCCCCATCGCTACCAGCCAGGGGACTGGGTCTTTGTCCTGAGATATCTACAGAAAAACCTTGAGCCTCCTTGGAAAGGACCCTATGTTACTGTCCTGACCACACCCACTGCTCTCAAAGTAGACGGGATCGCCTCATGGATACATTACACTCACGTCTGCCCCACAGATCCACACATCATTTTAAAAGACTTCATCCCATCATGGCAGGTATCCAAAGACAACAACAACCCCCTCAAACTCAGATTCAAATGCTCCTGATTTGGGCAGTCGCCATAACCTGCTGTGCCTAGGTGACAGCTAGAAATCCCCATGTCCCCTTCAATTGGACTTGGGTAATTATCAACACTGAGACTGGGCTCCACTTGACTTTGGCCTCAACCATGGGACCTAGAGTCCCCTGGTTCCCTGAGCGCTTAACGTTTGATCTTTGCCAACTGGCCGAAGATTCTTGGACACATACCCGAAAGTCGGCAGACGTATACCCTGGTTGCCTTTGGAGGATATTTTATGTGTGGCCAGGGGTTGGGAGAACCTCCACATGTGGGGGTCCCGAGGCTTACTTCTGCTCCAGTTGGGGCTGTGAAACCATGGTAATAGGAAATCCAGCTACACAGTGGAGAGAGTTGTGGAAACCAAAAAAGGGACTGGACCTTATTTCCTTGGGTCGGGTTCCCTGAAACTCCCAGATACAGCTAGAATTCACTCCCACAGGTAAACAGGCCTCTGGGTGGGAAACAGGCAGAACCTGGGGTCTCCGCCTTAAGACACCAAGCAATGACCCTGGGCTCTTATTCACCCTCCGGCTAATAGAAAAGCCATTATGGTCTCGCCCCATCGGGCCCCTACCTGTACCAATCTTCCCAGCTCTAAAGCCTCCTCCTCCTACTCCTCTGCATCCTACTACTACTCTGCCCCTTCTGCCTACTGCCCAGAGTAGACAAATCCAGGTCCAGGTCCCAAACAACCCTCTCTGGGAGCTTATGGTCCAGACCTTTAAAACCCTAAATGCCTCTCGACCTGATCTTACTCAATCTTGTTGGCTATGCTATGATATCAAGCCCCTCTACTATGAAGGAATAGCTTTCCCCGGAAACCTTACTAAATCAGAAAATGCTAGTCAATGCAGGTGGCAACAGAAGGGAACAGGTAGACTGACTTTACAATCCGTAGTTGGGAGTGGCACTTGTATTGGTAACATCTGGACTACTCACCAACACCTTTGTAGCCAGACTCTCCGGCCTGATTCTGGAAAATACCTTATCCCCCCCGCCGCCCCCCCAATGGATGGTGGGCCTGGTCCACGGGGCTCACCCCTTGTGCACATGAAACAGTGCTCAACCAGACTAGTGACTTTTGTATATTAGTACAATTAGTTCCCAGGCTGATCTATCACCCTGAAGAAGATATTTATGCCCCATACTTAGGTAAAGCCCCAACTAGGATTAAATGGGAGCCCTTAACAGCCATCACTTTGACAGTGCTCTTAGGTCTAGGCCTAGCCGGGGCTGGGGCAGGGGTCTCCTCCTTGATTTTGCAAAACAAGCATTATAATGATTTAAGAACAGCCATTGATTTAGACATTGAGAGACTCGAGAGTTCGATCTCTCACTTACAGGAGTCACTGTCCTCCCTGGCAGAGGTAGTGCTTCAAAATAAAAGGGGCCTAGATTTGGTCTTCCTACAACAGGGAGGGCTCTGCACCGCCCTGGGGGAAGAATGCTGTTTCTATATAGATCATTCAGGTGTGGTCAAAGAGTCCATGGCAAAAGTCAGACAGGGCCTAGCTAAACGAAAACGTGAACGCGAACTGGCCCAGGGATGGTTTGAGTCACTATTTAACTCCTCACCATGGCTGACCGCCCTGATTTCCACCCTGTTTGGTCCTCTGCTTATTCTTCTGCTTCTCTTGATATTTGGGCCTTGCTTACTTAACAAATTGGCTTCATTTGTTAGAGAACGTGTCAGTGCAGTACAAATATTGGCTCTCAGGTCACAGTATCAGCTTATATCAGAAAACCCAATAGAGTTAACCCTCCGAGACCCATGATTGGGCCTCGATAGTCTCATGAGAAGGGGGGAATGTGAGACCTGAGTAACTCCATTTTAAAATTTGGCCCCATCTTAGACTAAGGTGGCCTGGACATGAATTCTAGTTCCAAGAAAAACCACAAGGTGCACTTTGGCCACCTGCCTATGATAATGTTCAGCAGTCCCCTAGCAACTAGCCTAGCAACAGCTAATCAGTAGCTGCCTCAATGTCCCAGATGCTCTTCTCAATGGCCTGCAACAGCTAATCAGTAGTTACCCCAATACCCCAGTATCCCAGATGTTCTTTTCGATGACTTGAGCAGCCGTTTGCAGTTTAGCATGCAAGGCCCAGCCAATCAGGTTTAAACTTTCAAAACTTGCTAAATGCTAGCCAATCGTGTGATTTGCGTGTGATTTGAAACCCCACGCTTTTTTGAAAACCCCGCGCCTTGCTGTAACCTCTATAAAAACCCCTGGTGTTTTAGAGTCAGGGCTCTCAATCCTGACCCGCTGCATCAGTGTCGGATGAGAGTCCCTGCTCGAGCTTGAATAAACGACCCTCGTGTGTTTGCATCAGAATCGGCTCCTTGGTGGTCTTTGGGGACCTCCCGATCTGGGCACAACGTTTTCATTTGTAAAGTGGGAATAAAAATAGCATGTACTTCAAAGTGTGGTAGGAAGCAATGAGATAATTCATGCAAAATGAAAATAGTTTGTATAAATTTTGGCATATAGTAAACATATAAAAATATTTGGCAGCATCTTCAGTTTAAAAATATGAAATACTAAAGAAAGTCATCTTGCCTTGCTCAGGATATCCATTAAAGCCAATTAAGGCCAGTATACAAAAAAGAACTTCAGTTTCAAGACTCCATAGATGGATTAAGAGGTGAGTAAAGTCCATGAAATTGTATGCAAAATTGCATGTTTAAACAGTGAAAATTGCGGTGCAAATGTTGTCAGGAAATGAAGTCTGACTAGAGTTTTGGGAAGCAATAAGGATTGTAATAACTCACCCATGTGGGCCATCTGTATGTAACAATCAAAGCTTAAAGCCTTTTGGCTGAGGTCATTTACACTACATCAGACTACTCAGTCTCCACTAAGCCCTCTAAACAAACCTCCACAGGTGTGGGAACTCCTGGGGCCTGGGGATATTTCTATCGGACCTGCTATGCAATGACAACTTCTCCATTGCCCACACTGCCACTGCCAGCTCCTCAGCTACTGTGACCAGGACACCCTGTGTCCAGTGTTATAAGACAAAGAGGCTAAATCACCTCACACTAAAACACTTAAAGAGAGCTCTTTACCATAAGATTTGACTCATTTGAATTGAAACTTTAGAGATATGGAAGTAAGCATGAGAATGTTGGCTCTGAAGTTAGCTCACTTAGCTGGTGTGGATCTATTAGTTATGGGAGGTAAGTCAGAGTTTCAGCTGAAATTATACAGGTATGTAGTGCCTTACAAAGGAGATGTTAAACCATGTACGAATTTTAAAAAGTTAACCAAAACCAAACTATACGATGACGGAAATCTCTCACTTTTATTAGAAAGCTGATCTCTGGTGATGCTAAGGAGGAATTAGGAGGATTTCTTTGGAGAAAACTATTCTTGAGAAGGGGTGGGTGGGAGGAAAGACTGAAGAGCGTCCCTCTAAGAGCTTGATATGTGCCCCGGCGGGTGACCAGCACCTGTCTCTCTCCAGAGCTGAGAGAAAAGTTGACCAGTGTCCCCGAGAAAAATGGAGGAGGATGGGTGCTGTGTGAGGGTGACTAAGGAGGAGTGATAGTGAGATGGGGGCATGTGTGCACTCTTTGGGCCATTGCTCTGTTTTCCAGGTCTATCATGCCACAAACACTAAGGCCTGAGTAGCAGAAACAGCAGAAGCTTGTTTTCTCATGGTTCTGGAGGCTGGAAGTCCATGATCAGGAGCTGGCAGGTTTGGATTCTTCACAGGCCCCTCTCCTTGGCCTGCAGATGGCCACCTCCTTGCCATGGTTTCACATGGTCTTTCTTCTGTGTGCACAGGATTTCTTGTCCTCCTCTCTTCTTACAAGGGAAGCAGTTAAAGTGGACGAAGGTCCACCTGTATGACCTCATTTTATCTCAGTCACTTTTGTCAAGGTCTTCTGTCCTTTAAATATGAATTTTGAGGGAACACAGTTCAGCCCATAATGGACTGTGCATGGAAAATACCTATAAGAGAGCTTTCAGGGTGGTCACCCTGCATTCTGCCAAGTAGATTGGAGTTACAGACGTTTTATTGTTGTGGGCATAACAAAAACTTCATATTCTTAGCCAGGTGTGGTGGCACATGCCTGTAATCCCAGCAGGAGGATCGCCATGAGTTCAAGGCCAGTCTGGACTACATTGTGAGTTCAGGGCCAGCCTAAACTACATAGTTTCAAACAACCAAAAAAAAAATTTTTTTTTTCATTTTCTTGAGGGCACAGGTAGTAGAATAACACCACCTTTGGAGATCTCTGAAGAACACATGCAAATGTCTACCAGAGAAAGCAAAAAGGCAAAAGGACAGACCACAACACTAATAAGGGAGAACACTCAGGCCACCATTCTTCTTCTCTTTCTGCTGTACCCTTCCCTACCTCCACCTCTGATTTCACCAAAAGAGTGAGAAATCAGTTTAGAATGGTCATAGATGGAGATCAATAGTAAGTTGGGAACATAGAGAACTAAGAAGAAGAGACTGGCTTCCACTCTCATAGTCTATGTTTTCCTCTGAGATGTGCTCCAGTTAGAACAGGGCATATAGCTGTATCTTTGAAGAAACAGGGGCCATTGACTAAGAAATGGAACTTGGTATTCTAAATACAGAATTATATCTTAAAATTAATTAAGAACATTTGATTCCTTGGGATTGAAGCCACTGATGACCTGGTTCTTTAAAAAGCAGCACCAATGTTACCACTATAATTAAATATATTTCTTTCTCCCCTTTAGTATCTGTGCTTAAAAACTGCTGAAGCCTTCATTTCTCATTTCTCAAAATTCTACCCTGATTTTTCCATTAGTTATAATTTAACCATAACTACATTCTTAAACCAAAAGACTTTCTTCTCTACATTTCCCTCAAGACTTGATTTGCTTAAAACCTGGCATTCCCTTGGTTACTGGAGGAGAGAAACCTAAATAAAATGCTTTTACCTTTGAAAATCGAGGGAGAGTGCCTTAAATGTTTTAAATGCATAGAAGCACCATCATTTGGCTTAGTAAGACCTTAGACACTCTGTCTGTGGGGATCATTGTTTCACTGTAAATGAGCCTGGGTATACTTAGGGTTGGTGGAGCCAGCATGAAAGTGAGAGGACAGCTCTCCCCACTTGCCCTTTTGTGGAAAAGGGCTCTAATGAGACAGGGAAGCTTCTCCAACAGGTCAGGGCTTTACCTTTCAACATGGCCACTGGCTATGGATCTTTTTTGCCAGCAAAGGTCAATAACAATATAATAGACTTATCTGAAAGTTCTGGATTTAAATATTTTAAAAAGAGGAGATGAAGTATATATGAAATGTGAAAATCTCAATGACTTTCATGAAACATTGATGCAAAAGAATAGAATTAAGTTTTGTTACAAATTCCTGCAATTTGTGATTACTTGACTGGGCCTCATGCCCAGTGTGTAAGTTGTCAGAGTCAATATAATGAAATTACTTATGCCAAATTCTAACAAAACAAATAAATCTGTGAGGTTGGAGTAGAGCCCTCATGGGAACAGCCTATGAGAACTATTAGAAAGATACCCTGATGGACATTTATACAAGCATGCCCCTTAACTTTGAAGAGATTGATGGACTTCTCCAAGTTGGTCAGAACTTTTTTTGAAGAGGTTTCCTCAAATGTAGCTTGCTACTGTGTCACAAGGAGGCCAGTCAGATGTACCATACTTGCCTGGTGCAACTATCACTATAAACCTTTGACCAAGGTTCACTTTGTTTCAAAACAAAGTATCTGTGCTTCTCCCTTTTGCCTTCAAAACTCTCCTCTTGTGTCAGTCTTCTCTCTGATATACCCTTAGTCTATTTAAGCATGCATATCTGGATTAAAATCTTTCATTTACTCCCAAATAAGCTATTATCTTTGGAGAATCTGTTGTAATTTAAGTTGACACTGGTTATTATGGATTAATGTCTAAAAATGTGAGAGATTATGTTGTTAGACTGCCTGGCTTTAAGTCTCTAAGATGCTATATACTAGCTATGTGACTTTGTCAAGTTATATCAAGCTGTGTGACTTTGTCAAGCCTGTTTCCTCTAGTACCAGTCTCCCATGGCTCTTGCAGCAAGGAAATGAGATAATGGATCCTGTGTACTTAGATTAGTGTGTGGCATGACTCTGTGGACCTAGGGTATTACCAGCTGGGTTGCCACGGTGGCTGTGACTTTCCCTCTGCAGGGAGAGCCCTGAAGTGTCTCTGACACTGGGTGGTCTTAGCTCCATTCAGTAGTTGGGGAAGTGTTCCAGGTTCTTATGGGACAACCTAATTGCTGGATGAGGAAGATGGTGGAGGGGACCAGTCTGGGACCATGTACCCCAGTATTCAGAATGTCCTAAAGAAGTCACATGCTGTTGTCTTCAGGCATTGCCACAACAGAAAGGTAGAGAGAATCCTCAGTTACTGCAGCAAATTAGGTAATACCAGAACTATTTTATTCAAATGTTAAATGAACCAGTTCATGAAGCTGATGGCTGAGAGGGAGGATGTGGAGGAAGTGGAAGAATTGCAGAGGCTAAAAGTGGGCACATGAACTACACTCAAGTAACACCTCAGGAAAAGAAGCTTTAGAAAGTTTCAAGGCATTGGGATTTCCAGAAGGACTTATGATACAAGTATATTTTGCTGGTGAGACAAATGAGAATTTTGCTGCCAATTTTCTTCTACACCAGCACTTTTATGAAGATGGAAATGGACATTTTGGATCTCACACTTCACACCAGTGCATTATACTAACTTTGTTTACTGGATGACTAGGATGACTTGGGCTCATATCCACAGTACTTAGTGTATGGCAGTAGATTGTTGTGGTGGGGTGGGAGGGATCTAGCATACAGGACAGGGATAAATTACAGTATGTATCTGCTTCAGTTAGCAGATGTCACAAATCCACACAGTGTGTAAAATCCACAACCAAAAATCAATCTTTGCTTGTCTTTATTTCTTCCATATAACAGTAGCTGACTTTTCTTAGGCTTAACTCTTTTTAGTGTACTAGATCCAAAAATGTAGTATAATGCCTTGCTTTATATGTCTTGGATCTAACATTAGTTTCTGAAAGAGTCCTTGATACCTGGAATTTACAGTCTCTGTTTCTTGGCAACATCTGATAATGGCTTTTTGAAATTAAAAAAAAATAAATTGGAGCAACTGTAAACAGAAATGCCAAATTATCAATGCTCATTGTTGTTACTTCACATAAGTAAAATTAATATGTAAAGAAGCCCACTTCAGTGAAATACTTGGGGTGTGGAAGGAGAGAAAGAGAACTTTTTCTTAAATTGAAAATAATTCCTGCTATTTTAAAATTTCCTGATCACTGAATGTGAGACTAATATGATTTGAGGAGCTATGCAAATATAGGGAAAGCATTTTCCTATTTACATTGTTTCTTTGTTTGGAGAAAAGATTAGGAGGTGTTTAATTACTCTTTACTTCATTTTTATATTGCAATAAAACATTCAAAGCAAATCAAAATAATAATGATGAGAGGGCAAGAGGGAAATGGGTATGTTAATAAGAAGGCAACATGAGGGACCCATGTGACGCTGGCAAAGGTCTTTACCTTGGCTGTAAGAGTTTTGGTGCCCTGCTTGAGATATTCTATTACAGTCTTGGAAGATGTTACTACTGCTGGAAGCTGAGTAGAGGGTACATAGGATCATTTCCCATTATTTCTAATTACTACATGCAAATCTACAATTACTTAAAAGTAAACATTTAATAAAATCTTCAACCTCAATAAACTTATTCATTTTAAGGTTCCTCTTTATCTGATTAATTTAGGGTTTTTTGGAGGGTTTTTTTTGGGTATCAAGGATCGAACTCAGGTCCTTGAGCTTGTGCAACAGGCGGCAAAACCACTGAGCTAAATCCCGCCCTAGATTAATTTAGTTTTAATGGCTTGCCTTGGAATTCATGATTTCCAGGATTTTTCCCCAAACTGTATGTCTGGCCTTATATTCCAATCAAATAGTATTTTCATCATAAAAATTGAGCTTGTCTCATTTTTACTTCTCATTTTCATTCATCTGCACCTTTGGTCCTACTTGATGGCAAAGGCTAGGCCAAATGCTGCCTATCTCATGAAATCACTCCAGGGAAAAGCCACTTTTCTCTTTCCAAGAAATTACAGAATTTTTGTTGCCATCAATCTTACGGAATTTTGTGTGCTCTGACTTTTATTTCCATTATTCTGTATGCAGTTTTTCAGTTTTTCTAGTAGATATAACTACTGTGATAGCAGGATCTTTTTTATGCAAAGCAAGTAAACTCTGAATGTCACTCACACTTGTATTTGCACAGACTTAATTCTCATTGTTTCTTTTGCAGTACTCAGTATTTTGACACTTCATTGACTTAAATAAATATAATGAATATTTTATTTTTTGTAATTAAGTTATAAAAACACTCACCTTCTCAGATGATTCAAACTAATGTTCATGTTGAAGGGACTCACATAACTATCATTTATGCTTTTTAGTTTTTTATGCAACAGGATTAAATCCTAATAAATAAAATACAGAGAAATGCAATATAAAATTGGGAATAAATATCTTCTCTCTCTAAAGACAAAATCAAATATGATGAGTAAAATATATACAAATAAAATGAAACAATATATGTTATGCATTTAATCAAATATCAATGAAGTGTCGGCCATGTCACATGGGATAAAAGTAATAGCGCAGAACCAGGAATTAGAATGCAAAGCAGACTAGACTCTGCTGCTGCTAATTTAGTAAGCTTTCAGGTGCTATTTGATTTCTCCATTTCTGTGAAATGAAGTTATTGAGCTGGAAGAACATTAGTCTCTTGCTTGCCTTGACATTTTATAGTTACATGAACGTGGGACGACTGCACACTGGGTACAATTGCTAAGCCCTTTACCTTTCAGTCCACTAATTCTTCCCATTCAATTCATGTTGGCTGAGTCTCTGGATCAATCAACAGCTGACCAGCATCACCTCGGGCTCCTGTGAGGCATTGGATACGGGCCTTCTCTGCTTGTTATTCACTTCGTTCTGCTGTCTCTGACTATTAGCGTAAGGATTAATTGTGGTGACTGGTACCTCAGCTGAAAGACAGCTGAGTTCATTTAATTAGAACAACCTCTACTTTGGCATTACATGTATTTGAATTTCTAACCTCAAATCTCAGCCCATTGTTTTGAATCTCCTTGTGCATTAACCTGTTATTTCTTTGGTAGTGGATTGTAACATTTATCTGAAGAAAATGATTTTTTAAAAATAGATTGAAAGGATAGCAAATATATGATCAGGTCTTTACTAAGATTAGCCTAACAGGTTAAAGGAGGAGTGAGAGTCAGAACATATAGAAAAGACACAAAATCAGAATCAAGAATAGGCAGTGGTCTATAAGAAACTATTATTTTTGTTGAAGAAATTATTAATCCTACCATATTTATTTAGTAGATCAATAACAAGTTTTAGGTATTTTTAATATCCTAGGAATTTTGCTAAGCATTTTACAACATTATTTCATTTGATAGAAAACCCCAATTAGATAGGTATTATTATTAATTTCTTTCTACAGATAAATCAGAATTTGGAAGGATAGAAAAAATTGTTCCAAATCCCAAGGCCATTGAGTAGTGAACAGGAATTGAACCCATGAAGCTGGGCTCCAAGAGTCCATGGGATTAGGTAAAACTTTTATTGCTTTCCAAATATCAAGAGCCATCTCGATTTGCCAAATGATTAGCACATAAGAAACATTTAATAATTGACTTACCATACACTGACAGTGAGTGGTATAATCAGAACTTGGCATCCATTTGACTCCAAACATCAGGATCCTTCTTCTATAATTGTACATTGAAATGAAAGTGTTGTTAAGGGTTAGTAACCAACTGGTTTTAAGGTGCTCTCAAGATGCCATCAGAATATAGGTAACTTGTTATTAAGGAAAAGTATTAATATAAGTAGACTAGGAAATTAAATGACAAAGGATAGTATTATGATAAAACACTCAAGGAGCAGACACTAATATCTTCAGGGAACTTAAAAAAATTTTTTTTCTACAGTTGTCTGTGAGAAAAGGGACATGGTTTTTGGGTTACATAGATATTCTTATCTGGTTTATCATAAAGATGGTAATTGATAATTGAATATTGAGATGAAGTCTTTTGTCTAAAACCACCAGCCCCCTTTTGGCTGATTATTGTCAGTTCAATAACTCAGTTTCATGTGTTTCCTGTGCTTGCCTCACTGGCCAAGGAAGGCAGTTTGGCCAAGCTGGCTGAATATTGAACGTGCTTACAAGTTGCTTCCCCATTGTAAAGCAATAGCAAGACAGAAAGAAACAATGATAGTCGAGTACAGGACATGATTGTTCATTAATTGTTGGCTCATAGGGAGAAGTGTTATAAAAGGCATTTAGTGGGACAATTAGGGAAAATTGTACATAGACTAGATATGAGGGCTAGTATCTTGTCAATGTTAAATTTCCTTCATTAGATTGTTCCACTGTAGCTTTGAGAAAAAATGACATTATTTTAAGGAAACTATATTTTAAAGTATTTTGCAGTAACAGGAAATGATGTTTAAAAGTGTGACTATGGATAAAGAAAATGTGTTTTTTTAATAAAATGGAGTACTACTCAGCCATAAAAACCGAGAAATTAGTGACATTTATTGCTAAATGGATGCACATTGATGCAATACACTTTAAGTGAAGTAAATAGGACACACGTGTAAATACTGAATCATTTCTCTAGTGTGAGAAATTGAAAGTGTAAATAAGGACTAAAAGGTATAATAGATAATGGGAAATAGGAAGAAAAGGGGCAAAGGGGAAGGGGAAGTGGGAGGAGTGTAGAAAAGGAAAGAAGGGAATGGAATTAATATGAGCAAAGGAAAAAAAGCAAACAAAGTCTCTGTAAATAGGGAGGGATGGAGGGATTGAAGGGAGGGCAGGGGAAGGGGGAAAATATAAGAACCAAGAGATTATGTGAAGGTACAAATTTCTAATGATGAAGGTCATTATACTGTACACCTAAAATGTATCAATAAAAGGATATATGAAGAAAAAAAAGAAAAAAAAGAAAAGTGTGACTCAAGGAAAAAAATAATTTATATAAAGAATAGAAGTGATAAAAGGAGGAAAGTATTAAGAATTAGTCAATAAAATGTAATGTTTTTTGTATGATTATCACATCTTTAAAAGTTTGAAATTATTTTAAAATTTAAAAATAAGTTTTGTGCTTTAATATTTATTCTCTTTTTCTAGGGCAGATGAATCTTTAAATACAAGACTTGACTAAAAGTACACAAATTAGAGTTCTAAATCTTGGTGAAAACTTGGGTGAAATTACTTTAAAGTGGTACCATGTTTGCTTTCTATGAGTATTTCTATAAATCAGAAATATGCATTAAAATCGAAATATGTGTAGAACTATTCACCACATGGTGCTAAAGTAAATGTTCCAAAAGCATTACTATTTCTTTAGTGTAGATATTTCATGAGGTGATTTAGGTTTTATCCTTGACGTTTATGGATGAGAATATTTTTTTTCCTCTGGGATGGACTTTGCATGCAGAATCCAAGGGTCAGTGCAGTTACATGTCCTGTAGCTGCCTCAAGCTCCCACAGAGAATTCTGAGGTTTTTAGAGAGGTGCTCTTCCCTCAGGATAATATTTTGTGAAATGTCACAATCCCGGTGTACTACAGCAACAATTCTCACACCCAGCAGTCACTAAATTTAACACTCTAAGGAATTTATCTATCATCTCTAATTCTTCTTCCCCTATATTTATTCCCTATCAAAATAGAAAAGCTCAAGTGCATCTCTAGAGAAAAAAAAATCCCAAGATAAGTTAGCATATGAAATTATAGTGTAGAATTTGGGTTTTATGTGAAATTGTGGCCTGGTTATTTAGAATACTCCAAGAAAGCCACTAGAAGATAAGTGTTTTGTTGATGATACCAATGTATAATTCTACTTCCTGGACCAGGTATATTTAGATACACATTTACCAGGGAAAAAGTACTTGTGAGTTTATTATTCTTGCTTGAATTATGTGAAGAAACTTAACATTTTCTACCTTAAGTGGAGTCTATTTTGAGACAATGACAAGAATTTAAGAAAAATATTTCCCATTATTTCTCCTTGACTATTTCAAAATAAATGCAGAAGTACATATTCTGAAAAAAATAAGCAAATTAAAAAGGAAAAAAGAGAAAAGAACAAAAGAAAAAGAACAAAACAAGGAAAGAAACAGAAGACAGAAAAAGGTCACTACACTGGACATTTGAGAATCTGTGTCTGAGACCTGACATGGCCCTGCCCTCACAGTGAATTCCAATTTCTGTTGCTTGGTTTGGTGTTCCTGGAGATGCAAATGTTTTCCATCATGTGGAGCCGAGGACAGTGAAATCATATTGTGACTGCGAATTATACATGGACTAATAAGATACCCTTTAACTTTTTAAAGTTTTAAGAATTATTACTAGTATGACTTTCCTACAAACAATGGAATACAAATAATGTCCAGAGCCTCAGGACAAGCTAATATAAAACAGATATTTTCTGTTTAATCCTGTAATGTTCTATTTATACAATGAAGATTTAATTTTTAAATATTTAAAGTTGCTTCTGGCTTTTGTCTTTCTCTGTGTTCAGCCCTCTTTGTTATACATTAAAGTGTCACGGTAGGATGCCATTGCAATATTAACTTGTCTACCTAATTATTTGCACATGGTTTTAAACATATGTTTAAAATGTGGGGACTGTCTGGTTTTAGGAAAACACAGTCCTCCTCTGTATGTGGATATTTTTCCTTCTCAATGTACAAAGACATTTTACTTTTCCTTAAGATATAGGTTTCTCCAGTTTCCAAAATGGTAATTATATTCAAGTTATCACAAGGTAGTCCAATTACAGATTTACAGGCCTATGCAGGTTTGCAAAACTCTTAAATTGGAGTTGAAATTACTTCAGATCTAGAACCTGATGACTTTCATTCATTCTTATGTTGTTATGCTTGACAATGGTAGATATCATAGTGTCATAGTATCAGGGTATCTATCCATCTAAAATGATAAAATAACCTATTTATATAAAATCTCAATCTGGAAAGCAAAGTTATCCTAAAGATCACTACCTATAAATTTTGAGATATTGAACTAAGAATATTTTAGAATAGTCTCTTGATTTTACTTGGGCCTAAGTCATTTCCCCCATGGGAGCTCAACAGAAGAGTAGGAAGGCTTTTGTTGGAAGGGTATAAAGGAAGCATGGGGCAGTCAACTTTTACATAGAGGGCATTTATCCAGCTGTTCCTTTGGAATCTTCAGATCTCTCACTAGAATACAAGTTGCTGTTCTACTGCAAAATTAGCACATCCCAGAATAGGTTTCTTTTTCTTTTTTTCCCTTAGATTCTTTTATTGGTACATTGTAGGTATACAATACATTTACATTCATCATTGGGTGCTTGTACCTATACATGATGCATATTGGTTCTTATTTTTTCCCCATTTCCTGTCCTCCCTTCACCCCCTCCACTCCTCCCTATTTACAAAGACATTTTTTCCATTTTTTTTCTTTTCTCATAATTTTTCCTTTCCCTTCTTTCCTTTCTCGTACCCCTCCCATTTCCCCTACTCCTTTGGACCTTTTCTTCCTATTTCAAATTATCAATTATTCATTTTAATCATTATTTACACTTTCAGTTTCTCACACCAGAGAAAATATTTGGTATTTACACAGGTGTGTCGTATTTATTTCACTTAAGAGCATGGCCTCAATATGCATCCATTTAGCTATAAATGACTCTAGTTTCTCATTCTTTATGGCTGAGTAGTACCCCATTTTATAAAAAAAAACACATCTTCTTTATCTGGTTTCCAGTTGATGGGCACTTGGGCTGTTTCCAAGCTTTAGCTATGACAAACTGTGCCGCTATAAACATGGGTGCACATATATTGCTGTGGTATGATTCTTTTAATTCTTTTGGGAAGATAACCAGCAGGGGAATAGCTGGGTCAAATGGGACCTGTAGACCTAGTTCCTTGAGGCATCTCCATATTGATTTCCACAGTGGTTGCACAAGTCTGCACCCCCAGCAACAATGAAGAAGAGTACTTTCTTCCCACACCCCCACCAGCATTTGTTATTGGTTGATTTCTGAATGGGTTTCTTAATATTAATTGATAATTAATAAAAAAGACAGAGGGCTAGGTAACCTCTGCTAAAGTAAATTTGGAAAAAAGTGTCTGTTAAAACAAAACCAAACAGGTTGTAGAATGTCTCAGAATTTACACTGTGCTGCTAATGTGCCCTGTGAAACTCCAAGAGTAGACTATGTTGTATTGAATGTCTCTACTTGTTTTTCAATGAAACATATCCTGAGAGATTATGTTATAAAACTTCTTTCTCTATTATTCACTGCAAATTTGCTTCTCATTAACCCTCACACTTAGTCAAGATTAACCTTCACATTTCTCAGTTAGACTTCATCACTACCCCCTTGACACTTCATTGCACTCTTAATGCTTTTAGAATCCTATTTATTTTATACCCACTTTTGGAGGGGGGTTGCAGGGATCTGTCTTTGTTCTCTTCTAAACTATAACACCTAGAGACAGTAGACCTTCTTAGAACTTTGTAGGAACTCAGGAAATGGTTAGGAAGGACTGATCCCAACTGTCTCAAGGACTGATATGATTTCAAAGATTCCTCTGGAAAGTAAAATATCTGTCTCCACCCATTTGACAATGAATAGATTAGATTTTCATTTTTACATGCATCTTTTTACTCAATTTAGGGCTCTCGGATGACAGGGATAGTACATCAACATAGCCGAAACTTGTAACTAAAAATAATTCAAATTGAACAAGATTCATGCAAGGTTTTTATTAAGCTTCATTTTCAGACAACTGTTAAGTATTTCATTTGACAAGCAGACATGACATTCTAGGAAACAATTCAAAGCACTCCATGGACATCATAACTGCTGCAGAGTAACTTACTTTGCAGTTAACATGGAAAGTAAGTATTTCAAGGAGTCATTAAGGGAAAAAGCCTAAATGACTACTGGTCCTGTACTATATAAAATTATTATCCTGACAACAGCTACAAAGAAAAGTACACAGTCATGACAGAACTAGAGAGATCTTGCATCCAAATCTATCAATTTCACATAGGATAGGACTTGGGGTCACATGTAAATAGCCAAATAATTCCTTCACAATAAACTACAAGTTGATGTGTAGTATTAGTACTAATACGATTAGCTTATGTTTAAAAAATTCTGAAAAAAATTTTGTATCTAAATTCTACTATACTGGTGACTGTAGGAGATGCTAAGTCATTGAAGAGTCTTCTCTCCATTTCATGGTTTATGAGTTCTTCTGAGAGATTTTCATTGTGACAGTTTTGACCTCTGTGTATTCATGGAGACCATATTCTCCCCTAGAAAGAGGAAATATTCATAAACACCTTTGAACACAGTATTGCAAATACGTAATAGTCCCTGATTTGCTATGAGTATACTCTTGCTTATTTATCTAGGGACAATGAAAACTATTTTCCATATAAAAAGAAGCTAGCTGGCGATAATTGAGCATTCATAAATCTCCTTTGAAAAAATTTATTTTAATGTCTTTTATTTACATGCCCTCAGTTGATTTCGATGGAAATTTTCTATTTTTTACATTATTCTACTTGACTATAAAAAAGCTCCAACCTCTCAAAAGCCAATTCAACCCAATAAGAATTTTATTATCTTTAGTCTGATCTATACTCGAATAAATAAGACAGGTGTAATGCAAAAAGTGTCACAAGTAACACTGGATTCAGAGGTCTTCTTCTTTATTTACTGACATCTTATACTAGCTTCATGCCCTAGATGAAGTCCAGTCTTTTCTATGAAGTCTTCTCTTACTTTAACCATTATCATTAAATTTTTATCTACTGAATTCTCACTGGAGTTTGAACCACAGAATTTTAAACCCGGAAGAAATCTGAAAGATCTACTTCCTTCCGTACTCCCTCAAAGCTTGACCTTGTTCTATAGATGAAAACAATGAGAGTGAGAGTGATTGTGTATTCAATGGTATACTCTGTTGGTACTCAGATTTTCCTGTTCTTCAATACTTTGCTCTGCACTTTAGCCACATTCCTGATTTGATATGGTATGAACTCTCATCTACTACCTAATTAATTCTGTGGGTGGGATTTTGCATTATTTATCTTTTTACATATTCCTTCTGCCACTGAAGTTATGTACAAGATGAAACATCATTTCTCAGAGACGCATAGGACCTTATCCACATGAATTATGTAAAGAATGCATATTGAAAAAATACATAGATCATTATATCATTCCTCCATTTCTGTGTCCTCAAAGATGTTTATTTCATTGTAATTTTGGTAATTAAGACAAATGACAAAGTTTACAGCTATTTTAATATTCTTACGGCCTTTGGAAACTGACTTATTTTACTTGCTATTAACAAAATGGGAAGCTATTGTTATGTGTGATTCTAAATTTCATATATGATGCATCTTTTTCTTAATGAAATTTTATGTATTAGTAACTATAAAAATATTTTAAGAAATAAAATGGTTAAACATGCTTAAAAATAATCAAATAAAGTGCCATACTCCTGTGTATACATATGTATGTGCATATTAACAATTCTATATATCTTGGTTTCAAAAGAAACTAGAATCTCATAAATGCATATAAATGTATATTCCCAGTTGAGTCACAACTATAAAACATGCTTTCCTTACTCAAATTTCCATCTAAGTTTATACTTTAGTGCCAAAACCAAATCATTCAGATAATTAAAAAATTTAGACACTACATCAATAATATTTTAGCAAATGAGAATCATCCATTTTAATGCTAAAGTCTTTTGCTGTAAGGCATCTAATTTATTTCAGAGATACATTCAAATAGTTAAAGTGTTCATTATACTTCTTACAATTACTGTTTAGTTCCTACCTCCTTACTGAAATGTTTCCCAAATGGACTACATTCATATGTACACAATAAACAATTCTAAAAGTATAGAAAAATTCTATCAACAATGTGAAGTGCTTAATACGGTCCCTTTTGACAGTAGAAGCTTAGTAAATTATATTTATCTTCTGCTTTTGCATTTCTGCATTTATGGATTGATCCAACATTTAATAAACTATCTGGTAATGTGAATATCAAGAAAGAATAAAAGTACATTTTACTTAAGAGAGTAAACATGAATTAATTCCCTGGGAGTGACAACCACTTTTATCAAGGTAAACATTTATCATAAGAAAACATTTTTCTTACATTTCTCTTCCATTTCCAGACATTTTGAATCCACCAAAGGGGCACTGCGCAGATACCACACTATAGCAATTTACCCTGAAAAAAAATTATATACATGACAAATAATATTTAACCTATGAAGTTAACTCATAAATTTGGAATTTTGGAAATTTAGAAAAGTCTTTAAGAACTGCATTCATTTTTATATAATATATATTGAGATTTTTAAAAATGCAATATAAATTAGAATGCAGAAAGAATATGTGGATACAAATATACTATCTAAAAATAAATAAATAAATTATGTATGTGAACACACATTACATCATAACCTTAAGAAGTGGTAGTTTGAATTATAAGACAAAAGAGCCAATATACTCTACAAGGAAGAATATGGTTTGCTAGAGACTGGAATTCATTGTTCAGGTGTTCTTTATTCCCTATATTTAATAAGCTTTGGAATTCTCTCAAAATGTATGTCCTTATCATGCTATAATCAATTTTCTTTTATAATTGCAATGTGTATTATAATAATCAGTTCTTTTTTATTACTTGGTTCAATAAATTACTCAAATAGAGACCTTGGTAGGAGCTGTATTTATCAATTCGTTTATCAGATTTCATAAAGTGTTAATAATACTTATCTGAAGAAATATAATTACAAAAATGAGTAGATTTGAAAAAAATAGTGATAGAAATAAAGATAAGGAGGACAAATTATAACATCTTTTGCAGGCCATGAATAATTTGTTTAGCTTTAAATTTTCTGGTGGACTAAATTAACAGTAAAACGTAATTACCTATATGATACACAAAAGGGAAAATATTAAAGCAGCAAGAAATTCTGCTTTTTACACCTTTCCTTCCTTTCATGATATTATAACATATAGACAATAGAGTGCCCTCCAGATAAACAGTATTGTACATGAAAGAGTTTGGCCATTGCTTTGGCTTTGAAATAGCATTCAGATGTTTTCTCAGTTAAAACACTTACTATCCCAACTCTCAGAGTTCTACATTTTCACTGGGCCACAAGGTTCTTCTCCTACAGAGGGGATCATTCCGTAAGTAAATTTCCATGTTTAAAAGAAAACTCTTCTCTGCTTTAATTACTCTTTAAGTGGAAGAATCAGATCCCTACTTCAACATTATTGGTAAAATGCCAGCAACGATGGAATTCTATCATTGTCTTCTAAATACCAAGCAGCATTAGGTCTGAGATGATGCCAGAATATTATTATGTTCTAGGATATAAAGTAATAAGAATATGTCCCCTTTGTTCTAATTGTATAGAAATTCCCTGATGGGATTTCAAGCCACTCAGTCAGATGATGTCATAACATGCTTCCTTATTAAGTGTTCACTTAAAGCTTTTCATTGTTAAAATGTGCAGGAAATAATTTTGATATTTTGTCTCCACATGGAAAGTGAAACTATTTTAGTATAAGTTAATAAAGACTGAGAAATATCCACTTGGACGAAACTGTGAGTTCAAATTGCTTTCTAGACTCTCTGACCATGTGTTTCCTGTGCTGTGGAGATGATAATACTCAATAGGTTTGGTTCTAGGTCTACGTAAGATGTGCTCATTGAACTACGTGGTACACAGGTAAGTCTGTGTAAATGAAGCTAATGTGCACCCATGCAGTGGTAATGACAATTTGTGTTAATAATTTATCATAGGAAAGTTCTACATTAATCACTGGTCATACTGACTTTACAAAAAATTTGCTTTATTTTGTTTAAGATTTTTTTCAGATATTGGAATATCAGCATAGACTTTACTGGTAGAGTATCCCTAATTCCAAATTTCAAAGTTTAAAATTATCCAAAGTCCAAATGTTAGGCAGGTAGTTAGGCATCAGTGGGCCTGAGGGACAAAAGTTTGTGTGTGTGTGGGGGGAGCAAAATAGCATGAATTACCAGTTAAGTAAAAAAAAACAACAAAGATTTCTGTGTATAATACATTTATAATCATTTGTAGGTCTTGGACCTAAAGAGACCCCACCAAGTCCCTTGACATTTTAAGGTTACACACTGGGTACATTCCTTCTCATACTTGGCCACCTGCCCATGTAGTGTCAGAACAAGGAATACAGCATTCTGGTTTAAATTAAGAATTTATCTTTCCTAAGTTTCATAGGTATAAATTACCTTTAATTAACTTTAGCTATTTTTGAGGAAACACTGAACATCTGAAAAAGGACAAGAAGACATTTTTGTAATTCCAAAGTGACTTTTAAGTAAAATGTCAAGCATCATAATCACCATAGTTCCCTGAACTCCAGGAGTAATTTCTGCATATATAAATATATCCAAACTTGCACTGGGACAATTGCCTCTGTGGCACTGCCCACCTTCTCTCTTAAAGGCATAATTCTCTCTGTATCTATTTTACAATAAACTCTACCTATATTTCGGCATGGAACCTTGTGTGTCTTGATTGATTTCTTTCATAAAGGGCACAAAGAACCAAGGACCAAGGAAGTGAGAGGCCAGTTCTTCATTGAGTCAGTACCCTGCTTCCCAATGACACAAAACCTTTTGAGAACTATGTTGCTGCACTGCAAATCATTTTAGGTTTTGGAACTTGGGATTAGGGTTATTCTGTTTTAATATAGAGTCAAGGTTGGGAATCATTTTTTAGCATGATTGAGATAAATCTGACACTCAGCTCTGTCATATGTTGTGTGATCTTGATAAATTATTTAACCTCACTATATTTTTCATCTTTTCATAGGTAAATCTGAGATAACAAATAGTTGTTGTAAGGTAACATAAAATAATGAATGTAACAGTATAGTGCTGATGCTAGGCACAACGGTATGAGCTTGTAACACTAGCACTCAGGAGGCTAAGGAAGAGGTTTCACAGTTCAAGGCCAGCTTGGACTAGACTGTTAAACAAACAAAATACAGCGCATCTTAGAGTAAACGTTAATGAAATAATTACTTTCTTTGAGGATGGGAAAAAAAATTCCACAGCTATCAACAGGGAGATACTTGTCAGTATCTAATTTTTTTTTTAAAAAAACCTGGAATAAGAGTGAGAAGAAAAATAGCAGACTGTTGCCAGGCCTGAGGGAACAGAAGGAGGACAAAAACTACTGAGAAAACAATCCAGACCCTGAGGACTAGAAAATGGGTATAAAAGTGTGAGAGACTCAGCCTTGAAACTTAAAATATAAAAATTAAACACATAAAATAGGTCAAAATGAAGAGATATTTCTCAAAATTTAATATATTCTTCTACATTATGACCTTCAAGCATCTCTAATAATCCCAGAATAAGAATCTGAAAGCAGGATTAAATGTTTCCATGGGTACCAAATAAATATTATCTTAACTAATTAAACCTGATTAAAACACAAGTTTTTCTTTTATTTCCTTTGCACATATCATAGTCCCAACTCGCTAGAAACTACCTAGTAATATTTATATTGTAAAAATAAAATATTCATAAAATATTTTGACTAAGTAATTCCAAAAGGCTGGATTGATTTAAAGAAAATACACCTCTCAATTTTTTTCCATTATAGCAATTAATTTTGTTTATGTTTTGGGTTTTTTTGTTATTGTTCTGTTCTGTTCTGTTGTTTTGTTTTGTTTTTTGCTCATTTTCTAATAGGCAGTATAATTTCAACTGAAAAGTTCAAATTAACCTGTTGATATGGCTAATGTTGGAAAGGCACGGATTACTTCCAATCATCTGACTTACCACACTGTCCCTGACTGCAGAGCAGAGGAGACCATCACTGCTTTGTCAAGATCTTTGGTAAAGACTCCTGCTGATAAGCCATAGGTAGTATTGTTTGCTCTCTTGATCACATCATCCAAAGATTTAAACTTCATGATTTGTTGCACTGGTCCAAATATCTACAGCATAATAATTGAATGAAATAAAATCGTAAGTTAAAACTAAGTATTTTAAGTGGTGGTGTAATGCAGTGTGTTTTTTTCTCTCTATAGACTATTCTAAATTGGATAAGATTTTGTTTCTCAACTCTGACTTGTGTGTACAAATCAAAAATAGGTAGCTGTGGAAATGGTAGGTGAAAACAAGCAATGTTGATGTGTTAAATTCTCTTTGGAGAAAAGCAGGATACAAATATATGCGAGTATTTATTTTTTAGACCTTGGAATTAAGTTTCCAAGAATTTGATTGTGGATCAAATCACTAACTTAACAATTTCTCTTTAGAAACATTTAGAATTTTGACCCTAGCTTTCTTTATCTTCCAAGTTACTACATATAATAGTAAGTTCAAGAAAGCAATCCTTGTTCTGTTGGATAAATGAATAAGCAATGGTTAATAATATTTATGTTTTAAGTATCATTGTTCCATTGAATTATCAAGTATTTTACTGTACTTCAGTCTTTTCATAATTCATAATGAAGTCAGGTAAAACAACATAAAATTATATTCAGATTCTACTCTGTCATCAAATCTTATGTAACTTACATATACCAAACAGAATAACTCATTTCTCTAAGAGCTTAAATCTTGACACACACACCGCCCCCCATAGTAACCAAGCCATGAGTTCACTGGCAATGCCTGTCATTACAGAACAGGAAATAAAAATCACATTTAGTTTATTCCAGTCTAAACCTTTCTTTCATTTTTGGTAGACTGTACTTAGCAAAACCATATATCAACTCATTCTGTATATCAGCCCCAGGCAGGAGAAAAACAACTAATTTTCGCTTTAAAAGAAGTATCTATATTTCAATAAAACAGTACTTGAAATAAAATAAAAGAAGGTTTCCCACGGTGCTACTAGAATTTTCTAGGAAATGTGAAAGATGATAGGCAAAAATCAGAAATAACAAATGTTTTCTGGTGTTTACTAGTGATTTAAGTAGTATAGACTCAGGCACAGGGCTACCATTCAGGAGAAACAGAGTGCAAATCCTAAGGCTGTAAATCTAATCATGATATTGTGACCTAGGAACTAGACAAAAGTGCTCATACATTACATAACTTGAGCTGAACCCAGTACATAGCTCCAGGCTCCCAGTGTGAAGTAGCAAGGTAGCTATTCTACTACTTATATTATAGGCATATCATAAATGTTTCCTTGATTGAAGATGTTTTTCCCCTGTCTCCTACTATTCAAGATATGCAAGGGCAGTTCTAATTAGAAAAGTTTTTATCAATAAATGAAAAAAATTTAATTCAGTTGACTGAATTAATGTGGAGAAACTATGTTTGATTATTCAAATACATGAGCATTTTTTGGTTTTTCTTATTTTTTTCATCTGTTTGCAATTCTGATTATATACGTTTCCTCTTGGTTTAAAGACATTTTGAGGAGCAAAGAAAATAACCTCAGATTCTCTGTCATAGCATGGACATGGAGAACAAATGACAAAGGATTATGCTTCAGTACTTTTGGGCTGTCAGGGTCTTCTTATTGCAGTGTATGACATAACACTTTCATGGTCAAAGGCATGGTCTGCATTATTAAAAACCCTCAGTGTGCACCACAAGGTAGAATATTTACCATTCCTAAATGCACACTAGCTCTTCCTAGTTGTATGTCATATCTCTAGATAACATTTCTCTTGTTATTTAGTTTATGCTCACCAAATATTTCACTATAGTATATGACATATTATAAAATATAGTTATGTACTTATATGTAAAAGCATATATTATACATAAATATAAGTATTAATCCCTTACATACTCCCCAATCTTCATGTGCTCTTGATTTCAAATTTTTCATATTTTAGACTTTCTAATTTTGTGTATTGTATTTAAATATTGAAGACTATTGAAGGGTACATGTACATATATAAATATTCGATCTGTATGGATATATACACAATATTTAACTGCAATATATATATATACACACAAATATATTCATGTACTCATATGGAAATATATTTGTGTATATACACTCATGTATATGATGTATACTTATATTTGCACATAAAAAATTAAAATGTCTTACTCTATAGGACCACAAGCACATCAAAAGTATGAAATGATATAGATAAATATTATTATCAAATATATAGATAATTCTTGTGCAGAAAAAGCCATAGGGTTTATTTGTATTGTCACAAATGACAGATTCCTTTTGGTGACCTCACAGCAGCAAAGGAAGTCCCTGAAGCTTGTTGAGTACTCTGAGCTGTATTTCATCAGAAATTATTTCTGGAACCAGTGGATTCCTTACTAATTTTAATCTTTATTACGTATAATTTAAACCTTTATCAATAGGAGAAATACAGGGTGACATTTGCGAGAATGACATTCAAAGAGCTGAGTTTAGAAATGACAGACAATATACAGTGTGCACGTGAAGGAAAAACAAAACAAATCAAAACAAAAACACAGCAACAAAGGCAATGGAAGAAAATGAAGCCTTTACCTCCTCTTTGGCAATGCGCATCTCATCTGTCACATTGGAGAAAACTGTGGGCTGGATGAAGTAGCCTTTGTTCCCCCAGGGGCCTCCGCCCAATTCCAGTTTGGCTCCTTGTTTCTTCCCACTCTCAATGAGGTCGAGTATTTTATCATACTGCTCCTTGTCAATCTGTTTCAAAAATATCATGTGAAAAGGAATAAATACCAATTAGCCACTTATAAAGGGAACTCATTGCTGGATCTGTTAATGAAGTCTTCAAAATGCTAAGCTATTTTTAATAAACTTAATACTGCAACAAAAAGCTAAGAGAACTTCAGAATCATTCTTTAGGTACATTTACATGACATGACTTTAGGAAAACACCTTGATGATATTTATATTTAATACCTACAGTCTTGGAAGTAAAACATATTGACACTGTCCTTTGCATGGACCTTTCACACAACTGTCATGTGTTCATTCTGGAAGAAAAGTTTGTTAATGATCTCACCCATTTACCATTAGGTGCATGTGACTGAAAGTTTTGAAAAAGGTTTAAGAGTTTTATCTGTGGAATGGGAGCTGAGACAGAGGGACTGATTCTGAGGCAGAAATGACTGGAAGGAACTTCCAGGATGGACAAAGAGTGGTATACTGGAATCAGAAGGGTGTCGTTTGAGGAAAGGAAGAAAATGATACTCTCAATCATTTTTTTCACATCTTTAGTTCCCAGAATGGCTCTTATACTGTTTCCAGAAATGAAAAACAGACATTAAAAAACAGAATAATTTCTTTTACAGTTGAAAATTAGGGGATCCAGCAGCTTGCCACCAGGACAGGCTTGATCCACCAGTTTGCCAACAGGACAGAGTGAGGAGGACCCCCCTCACTCCCCAGGCAAGCCCACCAGCCAACGGCTTGGCCACGCAGGTGCCTCCAACAACAGGCCCCCCAGCCCCCAGTCTCTGGCATTTTGGCTGTGCAGCTGCTTGGTTGCACACTGCAGATGCATGGGGGACATAGAGGCCATTGTCCTGAGCAGCAGAGGTGAACGGAAGAGAGGGGGTCCATCTCAGGCTCCCTGATAAGGGCAGGCCCACTGGAGGAATGAGGGGAATCTCTGCGGTGAAGGCACACCAGACCACCGTGATTGGTGGGTTGGAGAGATCGTCAGCTCCCATTGGAACCTGACCTTTCTTCAGGGGAAAAGCAGGTCAAACCTGTGGTAGAACCTTGCAGAGTGTAACCCTGCAGGAGGACAGGGTGCTCAACTTGAGACTTGCAACCAGAAATCTGCCTGAATCTCACGGATCTCGGACTAGCTTACTGAGGCTCACTGACTTACAACTGCACACTGCTGCCCACGTTGTCTATTATGACAGCAGAGACATACCCTGAAGGAGGCCCTTCATTTTTAAAGGTGATAGATTAATAACTACCACAAATTGTCATTGTCTAAGATGTATTTGATGCTATGGTGTTGCTGATTGTGTCATTTGGGCTAAGGTGTTGTGATTGATCTAAACAGTTGTCCTTCCTGGTATAATGAAAATGAGATAGCCTCAGAGTCATTAGAGACTCAAAACCTAAAGACCAGCTATATCTGGAAGACACCTCTGAGAAGCAATCATTCCATAAGGGTTTTAAATAGATCAACAGAGATACTTACAATAAACAATTTCAAAATATCAATCCAGGACCTAAACCAAGAACAGTACCAAAAACAAAAATGAAAAGACAGTTAAGCAAGTCACAAACCCAGACCTCCACCCCACAAAAGGCAATTT
This sequence comes from Heterocephalus glaber, assembly GCF_053883595.1. Lineage (NCBI taxonomy): Eukaryota > Metazoa > Chordata > Mammalia > Rodentia > Bathyergidae > Heterocephalus > Heterocephalus glaber. The sequence continues at coordinate 56,279,599 of NW_028258317.1, forward strand.
CTGGGGGAAATGAGGTGGAAAAGACCGATAATCAACAACCTGGACACCCTGAACTGATTGTGCAGGAAGTAACAAAACAGATGAATGAGGCTCTAGAAAAATTCAAAGCAGAAATAACCTCCCAGATAACTACAGAGATGGTGAGCAGAGTGAAAGACATGATTAGAGACTCTAGAACAGAAACTGATAAAAAAAAAAATAGATGAGCTCAGAAACATGCTGGAAGCCATGAATGCCCAGCATAAGTAAGAAATGGAAACCATGATCGTGCAACATAAGAAAGAAATTGAATCCATGAAACAGATTCAAACAGATATTCAGGAGATTAAACACTCCATTAAAATCATGCAGAGCAGATTAAGAGAATCTGAAGTTAGAATATTAGATATAGAAGACAGGATTGCAGTGAAGGACCATGAAAACAGAGATTTCTTCAAAATAGTAAGGGATCAAGGGAAATCAATTCAGCAGCTGCTAGATGATGCAAAGAAGAATAACATAAGACTGATAAGAATCCCCCCCAAAACAGGAGAAAGTACCATTGACATAAAAATACTGTTCACAGAAGTAATAGTAGAAAACTTCCCAGACAGAGGTGGAGAATTGGACATACAGAGAAGTGAGGCATATAGAACTCCACCCAGCCATGATCAAAAAAAATCTACACCTAGACATATAATAGTCAAGATCCCAGAAACCCAACAGAAGAAAAAAATCCTACAGGCAGTTAGAGAAAAGAAACAAATCACCTACAAAGGAAAGCCCATCAGAATCACGGCAGACTTCACAACACAAACCCTCAAATCAAGGCGAGCCTGGAGTGAAGTATTTCAAACCCAAAAAGAAAATAACTTCCAACCTAGACTGTTGTATCCTGCAAAATTATCTTTCAAAATCGATGGGGAAATTAGATACTTCCATGACAAAGAACACCTGAGAAATTTAATGAACAGCACTCAAACAAACCAGCACTCCAAACAATTCTAAGCAATATAATAGAAAAAGGCAACGAAGTTCCCAACTCCATGAGGCTCAATGGAGGGAAGCAACCAGACAAGGTAAGAAACTAAAGGGAAAGGGGGAAAAAGAAATAAGAGCCAACAACAGTAAAACATCATAACAAGGATGAGTCAATATTTATCAATTATAACTATCAATGTTAATGGCCTCAATTCACCAATCAAAAGAAGTAGACTGACAGAATGGATTAAGAAGCAAAATCCAGCAATATGCTGTATATAAGAAACACACCTAACTCAAAAAGAAATTCATAGACTGAAAGTAAAAGGATCCAAAAAGGGCTCTCCATGCAACAGGAACCCAGAAAAAAAAGGGGTATCAATCTTATTTGCAGACAAAGTAGATTTCAAACCAAAACTAATTAAGAGAGACAAAGATGGTCACTGCATATGTGTGAAGGGAACAATCCAAGAGGAAGACATGACAATCCTAAATATATATGCACCAAATATGAATGCCCCAACTACACAAAACAAACATTAATGGACATGAAAAACCAAATAAGCACTACTACAGTTGTAGTGGGGGACCTCAATACCCCACTATCACAAATAGACAGATCATCTAGACAAAAAAATAACAACGAAATTCTAGAACTGAACCAAGCTATTGAACAAATGGACTTAATAGATATTTACAGAGTGTTCCACCCCACAAAATCAGAATACAGATTCTTTTCAGCTGCACATGGATCATTCTCCAAAATAGACCACATCCTAGCTCACAGGATATGTCTAAGTCAATCTAAAAGAACTGAAATTACCCCCATATATTATCAGACCATAGTGCAATAAAATTGGAGATCAATAACACGAGAAACTGTAAAACGCCCACAAACACATGGAAATTGAATAACATCCCAAAATCAGAATACAGATTCTTTTCAGCTGCACATGGATCATTCTCCAAAATAGACCACATCCTAGCTCACAGGATATGTCTAAGTCAATCTAAAAGAATTGAAATTACCCCCATATATTATCAGACCATAGTGCAATAAAATTGGAGATCAATAACACGAGAAACTGTAAAACGCCCACAAACACATGGAAATTGAATAACATCCTCCTGAACAACCAATGGGTCACAGAGGAAATTAAAGAAGAAATTGGACAGTTTCTACAAGTAAATGATAATGCCAGTACAACATACAGGAATCTATGGGACACAATGACAGCAGTTCTACACGAGAAATTCATAGCAGTGAATGCCTCTATTAGGAAAAGAGAGAACTCAGTTAAATAACCTAATGCAGAACCTCAAGCTCCTAGAAAAACTACAGCACCCTGAAAAAGGAGATCAGGGAGGATATAAGAAAATGGAAAGACATCCCTTGTTCCTGGGGAGGAAGAGTCAATATAGTGAAAATGGCCAAAATTCCAAAACTATTATATAGATTTAATGCAATGCCAATTGAAATTCCAACAATATACTTCACAGAACTAGAGAAAACAATCCCAAAATTCATTTGGAACCAGAAGAGACCTAGAATAGCAAAAGCAATTATGGGCAACAGAGACATGGCTGGGGGTATGACAATCCCCAACTTGAAGCTATACTACAAAGCTACTGTGATAAAAACGGCATGGTATTGTCAAAGAAACAGACCTGAGGATCAGTGGAATAGATTAGAAGATGCAGAAACAACTCCAGACATACTCAGCCACCTCATCTTTGACAAAGGAGCCAAACACCCTCATTGGAGGAAAGACAGCCTATTTAATAAATGGCATGGAAAAACTGGATTTCAACCTGCTAAAGTTTAAAAATAGACCCATATTTATCACCATGCACTAAACTAAGATCAAAATGAATTAAAGATCTAAATATTAAGACAGAAACACTAAACTTTCTGGAAGATAAGTTAGGTAGAACTCTTGAAGACATTGGCATAGGAAAAGAATTTATGAACAAAAACCTCAGTAGCACGGGAACCAGCAGAAAGAATCAACTGGGATTTCATCTTATTAAAAAGCTTCTGCACTGCAAAAGAAACCACCAACAGAGCTAACAGTCAACCTACAATGTGGGAAGAAATTTTTAGCAGCTGTAACTCAGACAAAGGGCTACTATCTAGAATATATAAAGAATTGAAAAAAATCAGACCCCCAAATTCAAAGACCCAATTCAAAAATGGGCATCTGAGATGAACAGACATTTCTCAAAGAAGGAAAAGCAGCAAATAAACATATGAAAAAATGTTGAACATCACTGATCATTCGAGAGATGCAGATGAGAACAACACTGAAATTCCACCTCACCTCATAAAGAGTGGCTGCTCTCAAGAAATCAACCAATAGCAAATGCTGGCGGGGGTGTGGGGAGAAAGGAACCCTTCTCCATTGTTGGTGGGAGTGCAGAATGGTGCAACCCCTATGGAAATCAGTGTGGAGTGGAGATACCTCAAAGAACTAGGGCTAGAGGTCCCATTTGACCCAGCTATTCCTCTGCTGGGTATTTTCCCAAAGAATTAAAAGAATCATACCCCAGAGATATATGTGTACCCATGTTTATTGCAGCACAGTTTGTAATGACTAAAGCTTGGAAATAGCCCAAGTGCCCATCAACTGCAAACTGGATAAAGAAGATGTGGGTTTTTTTTTTACAATGGAGTACTACTCAGCCATAAAGAATGAGAAACTAGAGTCATTTATAGCTAAATGGATACATATTGAGGCCATACTCTTAAGTGAAATAAATAAGACACACGTGTAAATACTGAATAGTTTCTCTAGTGTGAGAAACTGAGAGTGTAAATAAGGATTAAAAGGATTAATAACTAATAATTGATACTGTAAAATAGGAGAAGGTCCAAAGGGGTATGAGTGGTGGGAGGAGATGGGAAAAGGAAAGAAGGGAAAGGAAAAATTATGAGAAAAGAAAAAAAAATGACACAAAGTATATAAATAGGGAAGGGTGGAGGGGTGAATGGCACATAGGTAATGGGGAAAAATAAGAACCAAGATACATCATGTACAGGTAGAAGCACCCAATGATAAATGTAAATGTACTGTATACCTAAAATGTACCAATAAAAGAATTTAAGCAAAAAAAAAAAAAGAAAGTTAGATATTTTAAATCACCAAATTGGTATCATATTGTTACCTAAGAATTTGCATATATTAGAATTGAGTTTATTTATTAAAAATTAACCCTGAAAAAGGCCAGGGATTTAGCTCAGCCGTGCCACCACCTGCCTCACAAGCACAAGATCCCAAGTTTGATTCCCAGTACTAAAAAAAAAAATTAACCCTAAAAAGGGTACTATTTATTGTTGTTTGAAGTTCCATTGTTTCTATTTTTACCTGAGGGCCTTGATTCACACCTGGGGTCAGGGGATTTCCAAGAACATATTTTTTAGCCCTCTCAACACTCCTTCGAACAAACTCATCATAAATTGATTCTTCCACAAAAAGCCTGGATGCAGCTACACAGCATTGGCCCTGGTGGTAGAATAAGCCTTGGTGTGCAAATTCCACAGCACTGTCCACTGCAAAAAAAAAAAAAAAATCACATTAAAGAAGAAATATTTTCTAAAGAGTGTATATTTAAATATGGTTCTCAGAGGCAACATGGTATTAAAAAAATTGATGGGCCATGTAGTCAGAGATGGGCTCTATATATTCTACCTCTTAAAATCTAGATGGTAAATTAATCTTTGTGATCTTTTATTTACTATGAAAATAGTGGCAATAAATAGTAGAATCTGGAAAAATGGTGGTTATTATTATAACTTTAATATAGATACAGCTAGGAATGTGGGTTTCATCCCAAGATCAAATACCATTGCAAATAATTTTCATAAATATCTGCATTAATAATTAGGTGACTGTGAATATTTCATTTAGCCATCAGGATTTACTCAAGAAGGAAGAAAATTTGAAAATGTACATTGTCTTAAAGTACAGTGGTATCTCAGTTCATGAACTTAATTTGTTCTACGATTTTAAAAAAGTATAGCCACATTTGTGTTTGTGTGGGAAAGATGGCCACAGCTGTGTTTGTCACCTGATGCAGAGTTTGCAAACAAAAACAAAATTTTTCCAAACACTTCTGTTTGCAAACCAAATTATTTGTGAACAAAAGTGATAGTGAAATTCTTAATAATATTCCTAAATGTTCTGCTTAGTAAAAAAATTGATCTTTTTGAAAGAAAAACACCAACTACAACATAAAAACAACTAATTCTACCAATAGTCAGAATTATTACCTCTACCTTATAATCTTAGTGTAGGAAAAACATTTTCAAAATCTAAAAATGTACCATATTATTTCATACATGCCAGAAACTTATCTAGTTAGTATAGGTGGCAGTACAAGAGTAGGTTGCTTCATTAATAGATCTTTAACAATAATAATAAAGTTTTCTTTGTGTTTTAATTTTCTAAATGCTGAAGATTCAATTTAACATTAAAGCAACTGGGTGTGAATTTGAGAACTAATCATACCGTCTTAAATTTTATTGAAATCAGTTTATTGACAGGCTTGGAAGGTTAGGAATGTTGTCATGTTTGTAGCATGTTTAAGAAGGCAGTAATTCTAAAAATTTCAATTAAGGTCAAAACGTACTATAGGCCAATTCCAATAAACCATTTGTTTAGACCAATAGTGCAAGAGTTTAAGAAAGAATTACAGGAATGGTTGATCATCCGCTTCTGCTAATTAATTCTTAATTAGGAAGTAATTTTGAGTTCTCTCTAGTAAAATAATAAAAATGACCTTACTATATTATAATGCAGTGGGACTGCATCATAACAAATATATGTAAAATCAATTATCCCTGATACAGGAAAAAATGTTCAAGCAGGCTTAATTCTCATCTGACCATCTCATTTAATGAGTCTGTAGTCCAGAATAAAAGGAGATAACAAATGTAAAATTGCTGTCTCCCCTGTTGGTCTGGGTCTAACATATCTGAGGCATCTCATTATGCTAAGTGTAGAGCTAATAATTAAATACATAGAGTTATTAAAAATGTATCTTGTCTGACCCATAAATGCAAAACATTTATATTATTCATGATTCAGTTGAGGAAATAGCAATCTATTCCAAACCAGGAAGTATGTCTGTGATTAACTTATCTATGTTTTCTAATTTTAGGATAATTTAAAAATTTTCAATAGTAATTCTGGTCTCTGATGAATTCCTTACATTATGAAGCAAACCTGTTTGTGAAATTCAAGTTCACTGTATGGTGTTATCTGACACCAGAAAGGATGAAGGTGCAGGGCTAGCAAAGGCGGCTTGTACTCACAGTCAGCATCAGCAAACACAATGCAAGGGCTCTTCCCCCCCAGCTCCAGGGTGACCCTCTTCAGATTGCTCTTCCCAGCAGCTTCTTTGATTATTTTGCCAACCTGAAATGGAGCATTACAAAGGAGGAGACTTTCTATGTCCTCACGAAGACAAGTTTAACATTTTATATTTATGTGATGTTTGTGGCATTATTAAGTTTCATTTGGAAGAAACACAGAGGGTTTTTTTTCAACAATTGGCACCTGAAGACTTTTTTTTTTTTTTTTTTTTTTTTGGTCCTTACGCTTGCGAGGCAGGCTGTGGAACCACTGAGCTAAATCCCCGGTTCACCTGAAGATTTTAAACGATCCCACATGCAAGTATTTAAGCACACAGATAAACCGGAAAAATATTCATGGGCAACACAGCAGACATACAGAGCACAATGGAGGTCTTGATGTGCAGGGCTAGAGAGGCTTTTCTTTGGCTTTTCAACTTCCCTCTATGGACATTCCAGAGCTCTGTCCAGCCAACTGGTGCATTTCTACCTCTTGAGTCTCATCTGTCTTTTCCTCATTTTATACCCATCCCAACCTGGATTGCATTCGAGTCTGGCCCTTATTTGCAGTCCAGCTCAGATTTTTTAGCTTTTTCTTGATTCTTTCCTTTATAACTGTTGATATACATGACCTTTTCTTCTCCTGGTCTCCCAATAAGCCTCATAAAGACTCTTTCATAGTCAGAGACAGCCTTAAATTGTATTAGTTTTATTAGTATAAATTTGCATAAATTTACCAAGTAGGTTATCACCTCCATGGTAGTAATTGCCATGTCCTGTCCCTGCATACCTCTCCTCAGTAGTGTTTATTATGGTGGGCTCATTTAACTACTGATTGATATTTCTCTTTTTCCTTGCATGTCCTCCCTCCCTTCACCACACACACCTCTGGACAGTGGAGTTAGAGAAAGAAATAGGATCTGTTCTGTGCTATTACTTCAGTTAGGAGGACTCTTCTGGTTCTGGTTTCTTCCTGAATGCCAGTAGCCTCTTCTCAGACAAAGACAATTGTTTTCATTTCTTTTTTCTCCTTTGTGGATCACTTCCCATAAATTATATTACTATAGATTATTGTCTGTGGTGGTGGGGTTGTTGTTGTTTTTCTATTTTCTAAACCTGGCTTGTTTTTATAATTTTATTATTTTATTGACACTTAAATCCACTAAAAGAATCTCTTCTTTTCTCTTTATATAATAATTTTATTTTGAGTCTTTTAGTCTGGATTTCTTTTCCCACTGCATGTGTCAGAAAAAGTTCCTACTCCTACTAAACAAAAAGATATTTGTGCATTTACCTTTCATGCAGTTGCTGAAGTAACTGGTGCTATGCCTTACAGAACAGAGCATTAGTGAGTCTGCTGAAAAGGTTTCATGGGACTCAGTCAATCTCCTACAAGTAGATTAATAAAGCTAAACTAAGTGTAGACCTGTATTAGGGAAACCCTGTCCAAAATGTCTTTTATAATCCATTTTCCTTTACAACATATTTCATATGACCATTTTCAAAAACTGAATTTTCATTTAAGGTGATTAAGAATATTTTTCCTTGTCCCTTTAAGCTCCCTGATTACAAATTTAACAAGGATACTTAACATTTCTGAGACGCATTGCTAGGAGGAGCAGCATCAGAATGTGAACCCAGAAGTTGCCTAGTCTTCTAATCCCAGGGTTTCTTTTTGGGAGGTAAAATATCCCCAGAATTCTGCAGGATCTTTGGGATGAACCAAGATGAACAGGAAGTGATGCTGGCAGTAGGGTCAGGGAGCAGCAGACAGACTGAAGGACTGAGGGACCTGGAAATGTCCCTGGTGTCTATATGGGGAAAGTTTACAACTCCAGGCTGGGGAACATGTGGCTTCTTCCTGTATCTTTTCTGCAATGATTTCAATAGTTACTGGCACACCCTGAACATTCTCAACTGTCCACAGAAAATCCTGGATGCAGGGTTGTATTTTCCTTATCTCAGGCATTTGCACAAAGCAACCTATTTCTACTCTATGAAAAGCAAAGAAAAATATATCTTTATTCACCTAGTTTTAGAAAATCAAGAAAAATAAGATTTAACATCCCATTTCAAATTTCTACGTAAATAGATTTTTAAGAAACATTGGAGTGGATTACTAGGATTATAAAATAATCAAATTACCTTCAATTCACTACCTAGATATGTAGGTGTCCAACCTTTGGCTTTCCTGGGCCCCACTGAGGGAGGAGGAATTGTCTTAGACCACATAAATATATAATGATGTGCATGAATAATGAAATTTTCTTTTATATTTTTTATTAAGATATTTTTTTAAATGGCCAGTGGCTTGCAGGCTGCAGGTTAGAGAGCCTTATGGAATGTTTATTTTGTTTCTCAATCTTCAGAGTGTTCGACATGTAACCATTTCTCAAAGTCCAGAGGAAGTTTCAGCAGCCATCTGGAGATCTGTGTGTGTGTGTGTGTGTGTGTGTGTGTGTGTGTGTAATTTTAGGATAGCCAGCCTGGAGCTAGAAAGCAGAAAAATTGAGTGAGACCATCAGAATATTACAAGGAAACTGAGCTTCTTGCTCCCTTTCAGAAGGTACAGGGAAGAGAGTCTCAAATAAGGAGCTCAGGGTGAGACACTGCTACTCAATTTTCATAATCTACAGGGTACAGATGCATTCATTCATACAAATCACTGTGGCCTAATTTATATTTGCCATCATAACTTTACCAATCACGTGACACAGTCCAAGTAGCTCTATTCCTTGTAAGGAAGGTAATGAATATGCTCAGAATAGTTTTGTCCTTTGGGATTTACAATTAATATTTCATTTCATCTAAACTATAATGCTTATATTGTATAAACAAATTCTATAAACAGAATAAGGAACAAACCAGTAAAATGAACTCCTGTTTTAAGGGAGTGTTGGCTTCAAAATAGTTGCACGAACATCCTTCAGATAGTTAGAGATGTGGACATTTTTAATGGTCAGGCTGAATAAGTAGCATTACCTCTGTTGATCCTGTGAAGGCCACTTTGTCAATGTCCATGTGTGAAGAGATGGCTGCCCCTGCAGTGGGCCCATAGCCAGGGACAATATTCACCACTCCAGGAGGAAAACCTGCCTAAAAGGATAAAAAGCAAAACAGTCACAACAGAACTCAGAATGATACAAGATAGGGGAGCATGGGATGGAGGTTGTTTCTTCGGGCTAATCTTGTGAGTTTGCTCTACCAAGAAAAAAACGCATCTAAGTGGCTTTATTCTTTATTCTTCATTGCTATTATTTCATTTCTTAGCCTATATAAAAATATCCTCAATGGAGGCAATCACTGGCAGTTGGAAAGCAGCTTAACATTACAGCATTGAAAGGGTGCTGTATTAGTTTCACCAGGAATTTGTGTTCATGAGAGTCAGATAAAAGCAAGGAAACAATGGTCACCAGGTGACTGACTCCGAGCCTCCCACCTGGCTTCTGGTCTGCAAATGGGGGAGACTCATGTGCTCTGACTGACAAAATTCCAGCTAGCAACCCTGCTCAGGGCACCCTCACCAGTGGATGGAGTCTTTGAGGAGAATGCAGCTGACAGTAGCACTAAATGAGGGCCTCCCACTGCAGCTGGGGCTCTTGCATTCTTGTGCATGCTTTGACCCAGGAAACTTACCTCTTTAATTAACGATGCCACGTGAAGAGCAGTGAGGGGAGTCTGCTCTGCTGGTTTGACAACCACTGTGTTTCCACAGCTCAGGGCAGGCCCTATCTTCCACACCAGCATAAGCAACGGGAAGTTCCACTGGAAAGCAACATTCCACAATGGAGTCTTTGTTTTGCTCAAAGGCACAGTTACTAATGTAACTTAGACATTATAAACCTTCCCCTTCTCCTGTAGCTGTTAAATAATGATTAGTGGTTTTGTACAGACATACAATGTATTGTATTTCAAGTCATGGACAGAACCAACTAGTAAACGGTAAAGCTCTAACTAAAGCAGATAGAAGAAGGGAAAAGGAGGGAGCCCTTGAATTTAAGCAAGTGCTGTTATTTTGAATTGTTATTGTGGCAGGAAAAAATAATCATTGGATGATTTTGTATACAATCAAGCATATTGTAAGCTATCTATGTTTTAAGAAGTGTGATTATCTCTTTTTTCTGTAGGTTGTTTATTATATTTACTCAATAATGTTATTTAGTAACATTTATTTATAGTAAAAATATTCTCTTTTTTTTGTGGTGCAGGGTTCCAACCCAGGGCTTCGCACATACTAAGCATGTGGTTTCCCATTGAGCTACACCTCAGGCCCAGGACAATAAAAGAAAAAGATGTCTAAGGTCATTAGTACAAGTCTTTGTGCTCAGATCTTAGAGCAATCACAACCACCCCTGTGAACTCAGACAAGTTACTTGTTCTCTGTGTATTAATTCATCATCTGAAAGTGCTAATAATATCCTCTGTGCCTCAGAAGATTGCCCTGAGATTTAACAATGTGGGGTAAATGCTTAAACACATTAGCTATCATTAATATTTAAGGGTATGTAGTTATTTTTTAACAAACCAGCACATTCATTAATAATGTTGATGTGTTTACCCTTCAAACTCATTGAAACAAAAGATAAGTGATTATCCTTTTTTTATTTAAGAACTTCAGAACACTGACTTCTCTTTAGTTGACTTTTCAAGTATTTCTGCTATTTTTTAGACAGTCTTCTCTGCTGAGTTTAAAAGAAAATTTTCATGATTTCACTTAAAATTACTATTTTCTAGTAGGGGAATTTGGAATATGAGAGCCTCTTATCTAAAGGTACAATATATTCCATACAGTGATCTAAATGCCTCTGGTATCATTTATTCCATTTTAATTAAAAAGTATTTTTAAGGACTTGAACACTTGTTACCACTACTGTCTCAGAGGAGGTCTCAGAGGAGACAGAGTGGTGGAGAGGAGTGAGCCCCAGCACATTCCAGGGAAGGGTTGTCCTGCAGCAGAGGAGCCCACGGTCATGTCTGTCACACGGTTATAAGGCACGGCTCTTAACAAGAGAGCATAATGCAAATTTTTTGAAAACAACCCTTAGAGTAAGAGTTTAAGATTTGTTGATGCAGTAACATTGAAACGTGTTTGAGAGTTATGTCAGGGTATATATAGTTTCCTGTACTACCTAATTAATATCCTAGAAATTCAGTAACAGAAAGAGCAGGTTAAACAAATACTAGTTGTTGAAATTTACCTCACATTTAACTGACATACAAGCATTCATTTGTAGAAGAAATTTGTGTCACCAAATCTTATAGAATTCATTTTTTTAAGTATATAGGAACTTACAGGAATGATTTGGCCACATACTCCAACAGGCTCATGCCTTGTGTAAGTGAAGAAGTCTCCATCTGGAAAATAAAGCACACACCCAGCCCTACAGAGAACTGATATATTCAACACTTGTGGGGTGCAGACTTGAAGTTGATATGAGAGGAGGTCGAAATAAATACGTAATTAATAAGAAAGCAGAAAGCATATCTCCAACAATTTACAAAACAAGAATGTGAGCCCTCAAATAGCAAATTGGAATAACAGAAATCATAAAACTGAGTTAGATAAAAGTAAATGTACAAGATTAGAAAATATCTGAAAGATAATTCTGTTTTTCATAATTGAGGCAGGTTTTCTATATTATGCAATTCTCAAAGTTTTATAGAAAAAAGATAAAGGAGATAGGTTCTTATCTAGCTAAAAGAAGAATAATATTCAAATGCAGCAGCTCAAAGTTCTATCAGTAAAATAATCCCTTTTAAAAAATATGATTTAAAAATAATGAAATTTTAAAAGGATTTCCTAGGAGTAATAAGACTCTCTACTGATTTTCTCTAAAATGTTGTTTTATTTTTGCCTACCTAACAAAATACAAGCTCCTTAATCCATAGGGGAAAAAATGCACAAAATAAAGGATAATTTTTTTCTGCCTAGAGTTGACTAATTAATGTGTTTCATAGTTTGATGCAGTCTGAGAGTGCCATTGTTCTTTATATTCAATTCTATTTGACTCCCCACAGCAAAGACTGTCTTTCTGAAGATCCACATATACTTTAAATGACTTTTCCCATGTGGTCTGAAGGTAAAGTCAGACAGTCACTAATATAGCCACCTTTCTTGGCATAACTATACTTTAATTTTTCTCTTTTAGCTTCCTGACTACCACTTGTAAAATACTGGATGTTCAGTTAGAATAGAAATGCAAATCAGGGCCCGTCTTAGTGGCATGTTTTATTGTTCCAGGTAATACATTTATATGAGTTATATTCTACCTACGTAATTTCTCAAATTTATGCTTTTTCATATGAATTTTTTTATATTTCTATGTTGTTATGTGTATAGCCTACTAAATAAACATATACTTGCATATTTATATATACAACTTCTTAACTCAGATTATTAACACAGTTTCATCTTGTTTTGAAGCTATTTGAAATAAATCAGTATGAATTAGTTTGTTTAATTGTTCTAGTCTAACTGTACTGAGTTTGAACAGGCACAGATAACCTTTGCTGTCTCATAGTGGAGCATACAAAGACGCTTAAATAATTACATTATGGAAAGGGTTTAAATGTCACTATGGGAATAAAACCCAAATAATTAATCTCAAAGGCCAGCTCTGAAAAGTTTGGGCCCTTAGGTAGCTGCCTTGAATCAGTAATCGTAGTCATGAGAATGTTCCTACTTTAACAGTTTCTAAAATACTCATGGGGTTATCTTCCCCATGATTATGTTGACAACTTTAAAGGCTATTCAAGGAATTTTCACAGAATTTCCTAGTTTAGAACTGTTGGTTTAAAGTCAGGGGAAAAGTATCTTTGCTTCCTTTGGCTGGCATCTTTAGAGAGAGAGTTTGAAATTACTCGGCTCTATAGTAATAACTGCAGCCCTACCACTATGGAGGTTTCCCCAAGCCTCTCACCTATAGGTATGGTGCGGCCCTGGATCTTGTCAGCCCAGCCTGCACAGTAGCGTAATGTTTTTATGCAGCCTCCTAAATCCATCAGATACGCATTAGAAAATAATTTTCCAGCATTCATTGACTCCATTGTCTGAAAAACAGATTAATCCCCAAATTTAAAATTCCACAAAAAATTTAGATTAAAAATATATATTGGCATGATTTTGAATAGTCATGTGCTAGAGAATTTTGGAAGTAGAAGAAATCTTACTTTGTCTAATTTCTTCTTTAAAAAAGAGAGAAAAGAGTTAAAATGACTTGCCTATAGATATAGATAGACACATTAAATATTTTGATGAGCTAAACTATGGAGAAATAAGATTTATTATAGAGAAATATTTTGGACACTTTCAACAAAGTAAATAAGATTTTCCAGTAGGATTTCAGGGTCAAGTTTGAGAAACCAACTACACTATTCTACAAGATTCACACTGCATATGACCTTGCTACAGTTCTAGAGTAAAGGAAAGATATGTCTTTAATTTGGCTTAACTCAGGAATTTCCAAAGCTTATCCTGTAGAATCAGTTATGGGAGCAGAAATTAGCATCATCCAGAACTAGAGAGCAGATAATTACTACTCAAGGGTTGACAGTCCTATAGGATAAGGAGATGAAGTCTTTTCCTTTTTTCCTAGAGTGCAAGTAGTGCTCGCTACAACCACTCAAGTTGTCAATTCAAACAGTGAATGCTTTGGAGAGCTCTCCCTATGCATCCAGTTTGGTTATACTCACTGCCAGCAGCAGTCGATCTCTTTCAATTAAGTCAGCCAGCTTGTAGAGGAGGCGTCCCCTCTCTGAAGCATCCATAGTACGCCATGGAGAGCCAATCTGAAAGGCCTGTCTTGCGGCCTTCACTGCTTTGTCAACATCTGCCTGTAAGTCAGACAGAATTCAATTCAATACGCTCAACATAGTGGCAGAGCAAATCCAGTGGGAAAAACCCTTTCAAACAGACTGGACCTACTTATGAACAGATGCTGTGTCCCCATTAGCTCCAAGTCTGACACATTCTACATAGTAGGACTGACACCTGCTGAATAATCTTAAAATGATGAGCTCCTCACATGTAACACAGGCTTGATTTCCTAGATTATAAATGTTATAATATTTTTGAGTGTTTACCATATTTAGAGTAATGTTCTAATAACTTTACATATATTAACTCATTTGATTCTCATTAATCTCATAGGGCCAATATATTCTCCACTTAATAGATGAAGAAAGAAACAGAGGAGAGGAGAAACAGATTTGCTCAAGGTCAATAACTAAATGTGGCTGAACTGAGTCTTTTTTAAAATTCTTTTATTGGTACATTTTAGGTATACAATATGTTTACACTTTTCATTGGGTGCCTGTACCTGTACGTGATGTATCTTAGTTCTTATTTTATTCCCCATTACCTGTGCACCCTTTACCCCCTCCACCCTTCCCTATTTAAATAGATTTCCTTTACATTTTTTTTTTCTTTTCTCTTAATTTTTCCTTTCCCTTCTTCCCTTTCCCTTCCTATCCTACCACCCCTACACCTTTGGACCTTTTCCTATTTCAAGTTATCGATTATTCATTTTAATTATTTTAATCCTTATTTACACTTTCAGTTTCTCACGCTAGAGAAACTATTTGGTATTCACAAATGTGTGTCCTATTTATTTCACTTAAGAGTGTGGCCTTGCCGGGGATTTAGCTCGGTGGTTCCGCCGCCTGCCTCACAAGCGGAAGGACTCAGTTCAATCCCCGGTACCAAAAGGGAAAAAAAAAAGAGTATGATCTCAATATGCATCCATTTAGCTATTAAAGAAAAAGAGTATGGCCTCGATATGCATCCATTTAGCTATAAATGTCTCTAGTTTCTCGTACTTTATGGCTGAGTAGTACTCCATTTTATAAAAAAAAAAAAAACCACGTCTTTATCCAGTTTCCAGTTGATGGGCACTTGAGCTATTTCCAAGCTTTAGCTATTACAAACTGTGCTGCTATGAACATGAGTGCACATATATCACCGTGGTATGATTCTTTTAATTCTTTGGGGAAGATACCCAGCAGGGGAATAGCTGGGTCAAATGGGACCTCCAGCCCTAGTTCTTTGAGGTATCTCCATACTGATTTCCACAGTGGTTAAACCAGTCTGCACTCCCACCAACAATGGAGAAGAGTTCCTTTCTCTCCACACCCCTGCCAGTATTTGTTATTGGCTGATTCCTTGATGGCAGCCATTCTTTCTGGGGTGAGGTAGAATCTCAGTGTTGCTTTCATTTGCATCTCTCGAATGACCAGTGATGTTCAACATTTTTTCGTGTATTGGTTTGCTGCTTTTCCTTCTTTGTCTGAGAAATGTCTGTTCATTTCAGATGCCCGTTTTTGAATTGGGTCTTTGAATTTGAGGGGTCTGATGTTTTTCAGTTCTTTGAATATTTTAGATAGTAGCCCTTTGTCTGAGTTACAGCTGTTAAAAATTTCTTCCCACATTGTAGGTTGTCTGTTAGCTCTGTTGGTGGTTTCTTTTGCAGTGCAGAAGCTTTTTAATAAGATGAGATCCCAGTTGTTGATTCCTTGTGCTAATTCCCATGCTACTGAGGTTTTGTTCATAAAGACTTTTCCTATGCCAATGTCTTCAAGAGTTCTACCAAACTTATCTTCCAGAAAGTTTAGTGTTTCTGTTTTAATATTTAGATATTTAATCCACTTTGATCTTACTTTAGTGCATGGTGATAGGTATGGGTCTAGTTTTAGTATCTGGCAGGTTGAAATCCAGTTTTTCCAACACTATTTATTAAATAAGCTATCTTTCCTCCAATGAGGGTGGTTGGCACCTTTGTCAAAGATGAGGTGGCTGAGTATGTCTAGAGTTGTCTCTGCACTTCTAATCTATTCCACTGATCTTCGGGTCTGTTTCTTTGCCAGTGCCATGCTTTTTTTTTTTTATCACAATAGCTTTGTAATATAGTTTCAAGTTGGGGATTGTGATACCCCCAGCCATGTCTCTGTTGCCTAGAATTGCTTTTGCTATTCTAGGTCTCTTCTGATTCCAAATGAATTTTTGGATTATTTTCTCTAGTTCTGTAAAGTGTTTTTTTTTCTTTTTTTTTTTTTTGTTTTTGGTTATGGGGATTGAAATTGGGTCCTTGCGCTTGTGCAGCAGGCAATGAAACCTCTGAACTAAATTTCTGGCCCCTGTAAAGCATATTGTTGGAATTTCAATTGGGATTGCATTAAATCTATGTAACAGTTTTGGAAGTATGGCCATTTTCACTATTGACTCTTCCTCCCCAAGAACAAGGGATGTCCTTCCATTCTCTTATATCCTCTTCCATCTCATTTTTCAAAGTGCTGCAGTTTTCAGTGTAGAGGTCTTTTGCTTCCTTTGTTAGGTTGATTCCCAGATACTTCATTTTTTTTGGATGCTATTGTAAAAGGAATTGTTTCCCTAATTTCTCTCTCAGTGAGTCTGCTATTTGTTCATATGAAGGCTATAGTTTTTTGAGTGTTGACCTTATATCGAGCTACTCGACTGAATCTGTCAGTTAAGTCTAGAAGACTTTTGACTGAGTTTTTTGGGTCTTCTGCGTAAAGTATCATATCATCAGCAAATAATGGCAGTTTAACTTCTTCTTTTCCTATTTTTGTTCCTTTTACTTCTTTCTCTTTTCTAATTGCTGTGGCTAATGTTTCCAGAACAATATTGAACAGGAGTGGTGATAGTGAGCATACTTGTGTTGTTCCTGATTTTAGTGTGAAGGATTTCAGTTTTTGACCATTTAGCATGATATTGCAGTTGCTTTATCATAAATAGCCTTATTCAGGTTGAGAGAAGGACCTTCTATTCCAATTTTCTGTAGGGTTTTTATCATGAATGGGTGTTGGATTTTGTCCAGTGCCTTTTCTGCATCTATTGAGATGATCATATGGCTTTTGTCCTTGACTCTGTTAATATTGTGTATTACATTTATTAATTTTCGAATGTTGAAACATCCTTGCATCCCTGGGATAAATCCAACTTGGTCAGGGTGTATGATCTTCTTGGTGACTGTCTGTATTTTGTTTGCCAGTATCTTGTTGAGGATTTTTTGCATCTATGTTCATTAGGGAGATTGGTCTGTAATTCTCTTTTTGGGTTGAGTTTTTCCCTGGTTTTGGAATCAAAGTAACACTTGCTTCCAGGAATGAATTTGGAAGCCTTTCAATTTCCTTGATGAGTTTAAAGAGTAATGGTGACAGTTCTTCTTTAAATGTCTTGTAGAATTCAGCAGTGAAGCCATCAGGACCTGGGCTTTTCTTTGTTGGTAAATATTTTATTACATTTTCAATTTCACTCATTGAAATTAGGGTGTTTAGAATTTCTATATCTTTGGCAATTCATATGTATCTAGGAATCTGTCCATTTCTTCTGTGTTTTCCATTTTATTAGAGTATAGGTTCTCAAAGTAGGTATTGATGATCCTCTGGATTTCTGCTGGGTCTGTTGTGACTTCACCTTTTTCATTCTTAATTGCATGGATTTGAGCCTTTTCTTTCCTTCTTTTTGATAAGGTTGGCTAAAGGTTTATCAATTTTATTTATTCTCTCAAAAAACCAACTCTTTGATTCATTAATTTTTTTCTAGCATTCTCTTAGTCTTCATTGCATTGATTTCTGCTCTGATCTTCATAATTTCCTTTCTTGTATGAGCTTTGGGTTTGTTATGCTCTTCTTTTTCTAGGAGCTTGAGGTTCTGCATTAAGTTATTTAACTGAGTTCTCTCTTTTTTCCTAATATGGGCATTCACTGCTATAAATTTCCCTCATAGAACTGCTTTCATTGTGTCCCATAGATTCCTGTATGTTGTACTGGCATTATCATTTACTTGTAGAAACTGTCTAATTTCTTCTTTAATTTCGTCTGTGACCCATTGGTTGTTCAGGAGGGTGTTATTCAGTTTCCATGTGTTTATGGGCATTTTGCAGTTTCTCATGTTATTGATCTCCAATTTTATTGCACTATGGCCTGATAATATACAGGGGGTAACTTCAATTCTTTTACATTGACTTAGACATATTCTATGAGCTAGGATGTGGTCTATTTTGGAGAATGACACACGTGCAGCTGAAAAGAATGTGTATTCTGATTTTTTGTGGGTGGAACACTCTATGAACATCTAATAAGTCCATTTGTTCAATAGTTTGGCTCAGTTCTAGAATTTCGTTGTTAAATTTCTTGTCTAGATGATCTGTCTATTTGTGATAGTGGGGTATTGAAGTCCCCCTCTACAATTGTATTAGTGCTTATTTGGTTTTTCATATCCATTAATATTTGTTTTGTATGGTTGGGGGCATTCGTATTTGGTGCATATATATTTAGGATTGTCATCTCTTCCTCTTGGATTGTTCCCTTCATAAGGATGTATGATCATCTTTGTCTCTCTTAATTAGTTTTGGTTTGAAGTCTACTTTGTTTGCAAATAAGATTGTTATCCCTGCTTTTGTCCAGGTTCCTGTCTCATGAAGAACTGTTTTCCATGCTTTTACTTTCAGTCTATGAATTTCCTTTTGAGTTCGGTGTGTTTCTTTTTTTTTTTTTTGTACCAGGGATTGAACTTGGGCCCTTGCACTTGCGCAGCAGGTGGCAAAACCACTAAGCTAAATCCCCGGCCTAGATGTATTTCTTGTATACAGCATATTGCTGGATTTTGCTTCTTAATCCATTCTACCAGTCTATTTCTTTTGATTGGTGAATTGAGGCCATTAACACTGATGGTTATAATTGACAGATATTGACTCATCCTTGTCATGATGTTTTACTGTTGTTGGCTCTTTTATTTCTTATTTTTTCCCCCTTTCCCTTTATTGTCTTACCTTGCCTGGTGGCTTCCCAATATTGGGCCTCATGGAATTGTGACCTTCATTGTCTTTTTCTAGGATATTGCTTAGAATTGTTTGGAATGCTGGTTTGGTGTTCATGAAATTTCTCAGGTGTTTTTTGTTGTGGAAGTATCTAATTTCCCCATCAATTTTGAAAGGTAATTTTGCAGGATACAATAGTCTAGTTTGGAAGTTATTTTCTTTTAGGGCTTGAAATACTTCCCTCCAGGCTCTCCTTGATTTGAGGGTTTGTGTTGAAAAGTCTGCCATGATTCTGATGGGCTTTCCTTTGTAGGTGATTTGTTTCTTTTCTCTGACTGCCTGTCGGATTTTGTTCTTCTATTGGGTTTCTGGGATCTTGACTATTATATGTCTAGGTGTAGATTTTTTTTGATCATGGCTAGTTGGAGTTCTATATGCCTCACTTCTCTGTATGTCCAATTCTCCACCTCTGTCTGGGAAGTTTTCTACTATTACTTCGATGAACTTTTTTTTTAATGTCATTTGTACTTTCTCCTGTTTTTTCATGGACTCCAATCAGTCTTATGTTGTTCTTCTTTGCATCATCTAGCAGCTGCTGGATTGATTTCTCATGGTCCCTTACTATTTTGAAGAAATCTCTGTTTTCATGGTCCTTCACTGCAACCCTGTCTTCTATATCTAATATTGTATCTTCAGATTCTCTTAATCTGCTCTGCATGCTTTCAATGGAGTTTTTAATCTCCTGAATCTATCTGTTTCAATCTGTTTCATGGTTTCCATTTCTTTCTTATGCTGGGCATTCATGGCTTCCAGCATGTTTCTGAGCTCATCTATTTTTTTTTTTATCTGTTTCTCTTCTAGAGTCTGTAATCATGTCTTTCATTCTGCTCACCATCTCTTTAGTTATCTGGAAGATTATTTCTGCTTCGAATTTTTCTAGAGCCTCATTCATTTATTTTGTTACTTCCTGTGCTCTCAGTTCAGGGTGTCCAAGTGGTTTATTATCAGACTTTTGCACCTCATTTCCTCCAGAATTTGCCTTTTGTGGGGTGGATGTCTGAGTTTGTGACTTGCTTAAATGTCTTCTCATTTTTGTTTTTGGTACTGTCCTTGATTTAGTTCCTGGGTTGATCCTTTGATGTTGCTTATTGTAAGTATCTTTGTTGATGTATTTAGAATCTTTATTGAATGATTGCTTCTCAGAGGTGTCTTCCAGATATAGGTGCTCTTTTTGAGTCTCTAGTGGCTCTGAGGCTGTCTCATTTTCATTTTACCAGGAAGGACAACTGATTAGATCAATCACAACATCTTAGACCAAGTGATACAATAAGCAACACAATAGCATCAAGTACCTCTTAGAAAATGACAATTTGTGGTAGTTATTAATCTATCACCTTTAACTGTGTGAATTAAATCAAAATCAAGGACCAACCTAACATATGTTTATAGTGAATAAACTCTTCAATATAGCAACTTTACCCTTTGGAATGGGGAGCTAGAAGGAGCTGGGGAGGGATAGGTAGGTAGAAGGATAGGGGAAGGTTAGCAGTGAGGACAGAGGACACAGGTGAGAGAAGGAAAGAGAAGAAAAGAAAAATAAAGAACTAATATGAATTAGGGGCAGAACAGGAACACAAAGGGAGATGAAGAACAATGTGGGACAGGAAGCGGGTGAGGGAGAGAGAGGAAGAAAAGAGAAAAGAAAGAAAAAAGAAAAATAAAAATTTTTAAAAAGTAGAAAAAGAAGGAAAAAATTAAAAATAAGAGCAAAAAAATAGTGGTAATTTTGAAAATAACAAATAAAAGATAAAAGTGAAGGGCCTCCTTCAGGTATGTCTCTTCTGTCACAATAGACAACGTGGGTAGGAGTGTGTAGTTATAAGTCAATGAGTCTCAGTAAGCCAGTCACAGACCTGTGAGAGTCATGCAGATTTCTGGCTGCAAGTCCCAAGTGGAGCTCCCTGTCCTCCTGCAAGTTTTAATTGTGCAAGGTTCTATTGCAGGTTCCAGCTGTCCTTCCCCTGAAGATAGTGCAGGTTCTGATGGCAGGTGATGATCCCTCTAACTTACCAAGTATGGTGGTCTGGTGTGTCTTTACTGCAGAGATTCTCTTCACTTCTTCAGTGGGCTTCAGTTATCATCAGGGAGCCTGAGAGAGGCCCTCTCTCTCTTGTTCATATCTGCAGCTCAGGACAATGGCCTTTATGTCCCCCTGAGCCTCTGTAGTGTGGAACCAGGTAGCTGCATAGCCAAGAGGCCAGAGGCAGCAGGAGGTGTGTGTGTGTGTGTGTGTGTGTGTGTGTGTGTGTGTATGTGTGTGTGTA
The DNA here is from genome assembly GCF_053883595.1 of Heterocephalus glaber. Classification (NCBI taxonomy): domain Eukaryota; kingdom Metazoa; phylum Chordata; class Mammalia; order Rodentia; family Bathyergidae; genus Heterocephalus; species Heterocephalus glaber. The sequence goes on from NW_028258317.1 coordinate 56,301,012, forward strand.
CTGAGTTGATGGAGTCTATCTGACCATGGATGATACCCTGCTCCTTTTTTTTTTTTACCAGAACCCTTTTAATGTAATTATTTTCATTCAAACGTATTCAAAAATCTGAATCATTTCCCTCCATTTACATTTCAAATTTATACAGTTTGTTTAGTCAGCTGAACAAAAAGAAAAGAAAGAAAAGGAAAGGAAGATATTTTTTGTTTTTGTTTTTGTTTGCAGCTGAATAATACAGGCTTAATTTATCTTTTCATGTCACATTTGCATCTGGATAGTTTCTTACATCCATTTTATTTTTGAAAAAGCACATTAATATACAATAAGTTTCTAATCATTACAGGTACTGAAGAGATTCCAGCACCCACTCATTTCCAGTGAACAGATAATGAGCTTATAGCCTGGTTGCAAGTACAAGGAGCAGATGCAAATACAATTGAAAAGGTACATTTATAATCAAAAATTCTTCCTATGACATTGTCAAAAAGCTACTCTCTACTCCTTTGGTGACTGGGCTCCAAAAGTTTCAAGCAAACTCAAGATCCCAAAAAGTGAGTATTTTTCTGGCCTCCAGGTACTCTACAATCTGTGTACACTTGTGAAAAACTTACTGAAGACTGAATAAGCACTTTTCTTTGCTAGTGAAAAGTAAACATTACAAACAGGTACTCATTCTTTCTATACAAAGGCCCAAAGGCAGAGAGAAAATGGAACTGTTCTGGAGATACTTCTGCACGTGAAAAAGCCCTCTTTTCCCTGGCAAGGTACAAAGAGATTTTTCTCAATTCCTAATTAAATAAAGAAATCACCTATTTTTTTATGGATAATGCACTCTTTACACTGATTCCTATAATGAATGTAATCATCAAGACTGCAAACAGGTATTAATGGAAAAAAATTATGTAAAGAGTAAAAAAAAACTTACATTGATTCAAACAAAAGTCAAATGGTAGAATAAATCCACACCAACAAAGTCTCTTTCTTTAACTAGCCTCCCTGCTTTCACTCAAGTTGCCTTCTGTCATACTCTTTCTTCTGCGTTGTGGTTTTCTAAAGCAGGTATACTCCTCTAGTTCTCTGATAATCAACCCTGATTACTCTATTCCCCTTTGGATCCTTGGGCAGACACCCACTCATCTACAAAATATGCCTACAATGAATATCACCATTCTTACATTACTAGTTCTTGTGTTTTTTTCCTTACCAAATCAACTGCAAATACTTTATTTTCCAACACCCCTCCCCACTTTTGCCAGACAGAATTGACCACTGTGTGGAAGATTACAAATCTCGACAACATCAAAAGCCAGAAGGTTGTAGCCTTTTGCAGAAGATCTAATTACCTTTGAGAATTAAGGTGGGGAGAAAAATATATTTTATTTTTTAAGTTGATTGCATTTAAACTGAATTCTAGGCAAAGATGACACCTCCCTGTTGGACAGCCACGGACCTGTTCCTTAGATTGTATTCAATTAAGAAGCCCCAAACTTACAAGTCTCAAAATTATTAACGTGGAAATAAATAAAAATATTTTCAAATGGAGATATTCTTTAATGTATGATAAGTTCGTGTCCTTGTAATCCTATGATAAGTTGAAAATACCCTAAGTCAAAAATGCATTTAACAGACCTGATCTACTGAACAATGTAGTTTATCCTAGATTAATTTAAACGTGCTCAGACTGCTTAGAGTCTATTTTATAGTAAAGTGTTGGACATCTCATTTAGTTTGTTAAAAGCATTACATTATATAGCACTGACTGTTTACACTTGGATTGTGTAGCAGACTGGAAATTGTGGTTTGCTGCTGCTGCATAGCATTTCAAGAGAATTTTGTACTGCCTATTGCTAGCCTGGGAGGAAAATCAAATTTAAAGTATGATTTCTATTGAATGTGTATTGCTTTTGTATCTTAATAAAGTTAAAAATTGGAAGTTGAACCATTGCAAATTGTTGATCATCTGTATTGATCACCAAACTAAGATGATCTGAAGCAAGAGAGATTTCTCAAAAGTGTAATCTGGTCTGATTAAGTGATCATAAATACAAGCAGAGATTTTTCAGTGTAATACATGAATCTCACCATCAAAGCTGAAAGAATGATGTGTATATTCAACAAAATGTATGGGTTCTCTGCTTGCTATCCTGATAAATGCATATACAGTGCATACTTTCAGCATTCAGTTAATCATATGGATTGGTTATATTTGACATTGTTTTATGCCTTAAGTCCTAGCCTTTCTCATGTTAAATTCAGAAAATACTCTTTAGAAAAAGAGACAGAGAGACAAATCAGAAGATTGTCAGTATGATGTGTAGATACTATGGCTTATACAATATCTGCAGCTCTGTGTTTAAACAGATCTGTGTGATATAGCTTTCATTTCAGTCCTTCTGCTCAGTGTCCTGCTATTGGCCTCAGCCAACTATGGGGTATCAGAAGTGCCCTGGCCCCCCAAAGGGATACGGAGGAACTGGCTTCAAGACAATTACTCTGTCATATGAAAAACACATCCTTAGAGAATGCTGTTATAAATAAAGATGTTCTTGTGGTTGAGTGTTTTCGATTATTCCTCTCCTTTGCTCATATTTAATATTTAATTTTTCAGGGGCCAAAATAGAGTAATGGTAGTTAATTTATAGTTTCGGAATGAAACAGTGTAGATTTAAATTCTAAGTCTCCCTTATTAGCTATGTAACTTTGGAGGCATCAAATCATCTACATCAATCCATCCATCCACCTAAAGGTTTCATACCCAATCTACTGCACAACATTCTTCTCATCAGTCTGCTAATGATAGAATAGTGAACTGAACAGATTGTCCTTTTGAAATATTCAATCAAATGGGAGGGACATACAGCCAAATCATTACCCCACTATCTTATATACCATGAATAACAGTATTCCAGAGGAATTGATTCCAGGACCATGTTACAGATAATCTAAGTCCACAGATGATAAAATCTTATATAAATTGATACAATGTTTCATATAACCTATACACATTCTCACATAAAATTTAAATCATCTGTGGATGACTTATAAAACTTGTTATAATGTAAATGTTTTACAAATAGCTGTTATGCTATATTGCTTATAGAATAATGATTAAGAAAAGTGTATGTACACATTCAGTAGAGATACAACCATGGTAGGCCTAACTTCATAGTTTATGGCAGCAACAGCATCAGCATGGTTGGTTGACTTTGCAGATGGGGAATTTGTGGACTCAGAGGGACACAGAGGTAAAATTTTGTGCTACATTTTAAAAGTTCAGTTTTCCTATCCATAAATTCAAGGCAACTGACATAATAGGGTTGTGTTGAAGATTAAATAAGGTAACCCTTGATATACATTTTTCCTGTGAGAAATATTATGTTATTCATTATATAGATATGATTGTTATTATAGTCTTAGAAGTCAAACTAGTGTTAAGAGAACTCTCAGCAATTTCAGTGTATTGTAATACTTGCTTTCAGTTTTCACTGCCAGATACAATTATAGGCTTTTATAATTTTATATTGTTGACAGCCGGCCCAAGTTCATTATCTTCCTTACCTAACTGTCTTGCCTATTGCTACCACGCTAATCTTTTTCATACAGTTTCATCTTATTACTCTCTCTTTCAATGTTTGAAACTGTTCCATTTTATCTACAGTGCAAGGCCAGACTCCTCTGTTTGGTTTTCAAAGTCCAGTATTCTTTGCTCCATCCCATGCCCACTGGCCCAAACTTTGTGTTCACATTTTTTTCTGTCCTATCTGACTCAGCTCCTTATTACTCTAGGATTCTCCTTGCCAAGAATGTTCCATTTGAACACTGTGCTTTCAAAATCCTACATATTTTTAAAGACTCAAATACTGCTTAACTTAACTAAATCCTCACTGTTGCAATCAGCTTGATGATAGTTACTAGTTAAGCGATTACTAAGCTTGATGAACTAAGATGTGTTCTTTACAGCCTCAAGTTACTACTGTAATTTTTATGGACCTTGTTTTACACGTACATAGGCCTCATGATCATGCAATCCAGCACAGAGTAGAACCAAAATTTGATCCTTTATCTGATCTAATTCTAGTTTTTATAGCTCTGCAGTGTTATTCTAATAAAGTCTCCATTGCCATTGATATTTACTATCTGTCTTATAATTTATGATATTTCATTTTTCTGGGCCTAGAATAGGAAGTGAACAAATATTCCATAATCTTGATTTTCAAACCCTATCACATTACCCTGATATTTTGTGAGGTTATATCTTACATAACTTACTTATATTGATATTTATATCAGAAGTCATATTTAACTGATTCCACTGTATAACAAAGCTTTTACATTATTCATAGCTAGTGGGCATAAAAGGTTGTTGCTTATTTTTTCTTTTTCTCTTTTTAAATTTCAAGACTAAGATTTTTATGTAGGGCTGGCACGTATAGGGATACAATCTTTTATTTATTTTCTATTTCATACTTATCATTTATTTGTGATGAGAACACTTAGAATCGACTCTTTGAACTATTTTTGGGTAGATGACATTGTTATTAACTGTAGACATTGTGTGATACTCTAGATCTCTTGAACTTATTCCTCCTAACTGAAATTTTTGAGCAATTATCGTCCCAACCACTGTACCCCAAAGTGTATTGTTGTGCTCTGGCCTAGTTTTGGAATTTCAAAAGACTTTTGGGTTTTGATGCCACAGGTTGAATTTGTAGAAATCCCTACAGCTCTGGGGAGTCTCCATTAGTAATTCCAAATGTGGAAATGGAGGCAAAACAGAGGGCATTTAAAGCTATCTTTAATTTTCTTTTAATTTATGAAAGTAATTCCATGGGCCAGGGATTTAACTCAGTGGTTTCGCCGCCTGCTGCGCAAGCGCAAGGACCCAAGTTCAATCCCCGGTACCCCCCCCAAAAAACAGTAATTCCACTTGTAAAAAATGACACAGTGGATATAATCTTTTAACTAACCAGAAAACAATTTGGTGCATTAACTCAGATTTGCTATTAGCAGTAACACTGTTGTCTATGGCACGTAAAATGTTCTTTTTTAAAGTAAAGATCCACAAACTGTTAAGGAAGACTGAACCCTTCAGTCACTTCCAGGTAGTAAATTTCCATATAAAATTTATTCGGATATAAAAAAATAGGTATCAGACCAGTTTTACTTTTACACTTCTCATAAGCTCTTATTTTAATGGAGATTTACTTTTATCCCCACCAATTATTTGTTGGTTCATACTTTAGTATCAGAACTGTTTTCAGGATTAGTCAATATGTACAACCTAAAAGAGCCATTGAAGTGAAAAAATTCCCACCCACATTTATGCTCCATTCTATTACCCCCATTTATTCTTGCCCTTCTTCTTTTCTTTTTGATACCACTTAAAGCCCATTCTTAGTTCCATTCTACTCATACATTAAATCCCTAAAACTTTTGGGTCATTATCTAAAAAGTTACTTCGAGAATATTAGGTTTACTGTGACTATGTAATTGACTAGATTTGTGGCTTTCACTAAATTAGTTTAGTGATTAATTAATTAAATTAATATTAATTAATTAATATAAATTAATTAAACTAATATTAGTTTACATTCATTGGCAAAGTTGTTCAAATAGTGATTATTCTCTAAAGGCAAAAGATTTTTTTTAAATAACTCTAAAAGAAATTCAATGATAGGAATTCTGAATGTTAAACAATTATTTTTCTTGAACTGTTTGTATCACCCACAATTTACTTTGAGTGATCTAATGTCCAGCTAATTCCATTATGATTGTGACCTGACTGGAAGCTGTGTTGAGTGTCACTGAGTGTCTCTGATCTCTTTGCCAGGTAGGAATATTGTCAATAAGCACAGAGCAACTCAGTGACAAACTGTTCAAAGGCTTATCATCAACTCTGCCTTACTACTCCTTATGAAGAAAGAAAATCCAATAAATTGTTCCAAGAAAAGGCCTCAGGCTTCCTGAGAAGGTTTCAACTGTGACCCAGGCATAGACATTTGTTTTCCTCATGGAAATAATCCTAATGGCAAAGCAAGATGTTATCTAGGAAGCCAATGGCAAAGTTAAGTGCTCAAGGTTCCAGAGGTAAAACACAAAGGCTATAGTTTTTCCTTTTACTAGTTGCAAACTACAGATTGTCAGTCTTTCTGCGAGTGACATTCATAACTATGTAGAGAAAGAATATGAGCTATCACAGCCTCACTCTACCAGTGCTCAGATCCCTACTGCTTTTTTACTTAGACTTGCTTGAGCCACTGAACCAACTGATAAGCATTTGAGATAAAGTTATGCGTGGATCTCTAGAAATCTCTGATATTAGGTATTTATTCTTTTTTGAATATGAAGAATGTATTCTCTTATTTCTTGGAATAGCTCATAGGATTCAGGCTTCTGAATCTTCTGGAGCGCTTTGCCAGGGATGATCCGTATTTCTCTGTCCAAGTCTGGTCTTGTAAAGCTTCACAGGCAAAATGGGTGTCACAGCATAATTTCCAGCCATCCTTTTATGTCTCTCAGTCCATGTCCTACTCCATCTTTCTACAGCCAAGTGATTTCCAACAGACACCCAAAACATACATTAGACAAGAGACAGCCTCTTCAATAAATCCTGCTGGGAAAACTAGAAATTTATATGCAAAAGCACAAAATTAAACCTGCATTTCTCACAATATATATAAATCAATATAAACTATGTCAAAGACCTAAATGAAAGATCTTAAACTGTCAAATCACATCGGCAAACACTTCAATATACTGGTGTAGGCAATGATTTTTTGGATAAAACCCCAAAAGCACAAGCACTAAAAACAACAATAAATAAATTTATATCCCACTGAAAAATTATGAACAGCAAACAGCATGTAGACTGTACTTCTGACAAGGAATTAATGTCTAGAATGTATGAAACAATAGCAAAAACCCAAATAATCTGATTTTAAAATGGGCAAATGATCTGAAGAATGTCAAAACTTTATTTTGATTAATATCATCTTACATTGTACAGAATGGATTTTACCAAAAAAACCAAACATAACAAATGTTAGAGAGGGTGTGGAGAAAAAGAAAGTCTTACATATTTTTGATGGGAATGTAAATTCATACCATCATTATGGAGACTAACATGAAAATTTCATAAATTTTTTTTTAATTAAATCACCATGTAATCCAGCTATCCCACATCTGAATGTATCTCCAAACATTCCCAGGACATTATCTTAAGAGACATAATGCAGTCACAGAAAGACAAGTTTGGCATGATCTCACTCATAGACAGAGGATCAAAAATTGATTTCAAAGGAGAAAGTGTAATAGTGATAAGAGTCTGGGAAGGAAAGGTGAGGGGGTGATTGATGGAGTTTGAATAATGGGTTCAAAATGCAGTTGGATATGAGGGCTAAATTGTGATGTTCTCCAGTGCACTAAGGTCACTAAAGTTTGCAGTTTTAACTTGCTGTATGTTTTATATGAACTGGAGGCTCTAAACCCAAAGAAATGATAAATATATGAGTAGATGGAAATTATAATTTGCATGCTATAATCATTACACATTTTATACATATATTGAATTTTACATATATTACATAAAATGCATTATATGTATATTACAGCTTACCTCATTGGCAAATAAGAAAAGAGCCTTTGTCCTCTGTTAAATGCTAAGTTTTGAGAAGACATACAACTTATCGTTTAAAACTTTAGTTCAATGTTCTCAAAATGTTCTCCCTCACTTTCTCCTCAACAATATCTGCCTTATCTGAACATTTGCCAGAAATGCAAATTCCCAGGCTTCACTCTAGTATAAAAGCAAACTGTAGGACAGGGTGAGAGTTAGTGTCTTAACTAGGCTTCCAGAAAATTCTGATGAATGTCACATTTTCTGGATCAGTACCTTTGTCAACAACCAGGTGAGTACTAGATTCCTAGAGTGAGGTATGTGTGGTATGTGGAAATTCAAAGCTTGGATAAGAGATTAATGTTTCACTGATGCATTTGTAACCAGAAATCTGAGCTGTGAAAATGTAAGATGGAGTGTTAATCTCTACAAAACATACTATCTAGACTATTTAACCAGTACCCATATACTTACAACACAAGGGTTATAGGCAAATGCAATGTTCTAAAATCACACAGAAGAGAGCATTTCTGTCTGGGAAGGTTTGAGGAAAGAAGTATTAAACTCCATAATGATTGAGGATTTATGTTCCTAGTACTTTTGAAGATCTTTGGGTATTTTATTTTAATTAACCTTCCACATATTTCTATTCCTTTATTTTGCACAAAAAGGAACAGGAGCCCCACAAGGTAAGGGCAAAAGCAGAACCCCTGACTTCCACTGCACATGTGACTTGGACTAGCTCCTGAAGGTTGCAGTGTGGAAATGTACAGAGGCGGTGAGAAGCAAACAATGTTAGGTGAGGGACGCTGGGCATGGTGAATTTGGAAGTCTTAGGATAGTGAGGTAGCATGGAACAGAGCCATAAAAAATGGTTGAGTAATATAACAAAGAAAGGACATTTGTATGTGGACATTTCCCCTAAGGCAATGAGAAGCTGAGTGAAGAATTTATGCACGGGTGAACTCTAAAAGTACATACAGAAAGTGAAGTCTGAAATCGAGTGATGTGTGTCCATTTCATTGTTTCTGCTTCTCAAATTGGTAGCCTCTGTGCCCAACCTCTATACTGGCCTGCGAGTCTGGGCTTCACTTGGTTGTAATTCTGCAGTCAGAATCCAGTCTTTTGAAGTATCTAGGTCCTTTAGAAAAACCAAAGCAGCCCTTCAGTTCTATGGCTCTCTGAGAATAGGTCTGGGTGGCTCAGTACCTTGACATTTATGACCTTGTGGATTAAGGCTAAGGCAAAGAAAGAACAGAAACTGGACAGAAACATGAGATTAAGCCAAGTAACTGAAACCTTGGGTTATGAATGGTGTTATCCTTTGATTTTGCTGAGTTCATCTCCCAGTAGTCTTTTTACGAAGCAAGACATTTTATTGCTTTGTATCCAATGTCAAAAACAGAGATTTAAAGCTTGATAACATCTGAACAACTAAAGAACAGACAAATTACTTCAAATTAGTAACACATGTACTTCTTTTGGGGGGGGGTACCGGGGATCGAACTCGGGTCCTTGCGCTTGCGAACATGCACTTTTTATGTTAGTATTTGGGTAAAAATTCAGAAGGCTTTTATTTTTCTTACCTCCCAATGCTTTTTAAGTTTACCCTACCTTACTTTTATAAAGGTCGTAAGGTAAAGCAGTAATTCCTGTAGGCTCATGCTCTGGGATCAGAAGAACAAGGTTTGAATGCTGATCTTATGATTTATTAGCAATTCCATACCGACTAAAGTACTCAATCTTCTTATTCTGCCATTTTATCATCATTTGTAAATGTAGGTAAAAATGCTCTCTTTCTCATAAGGTTGCTCTAAATATTTAATAGAGCGTTTAGAATTAGAGAAATTGTCACTAAAGAATTTGGTCTTTGTTTTTATTAATATTTTAGCTAGAGTATAACTACACTTTTAAGTAGTTACTCAACTTAAGATATTTTAAAACTCATTTAAAAGGTACCGATTCATATTAATTCAGTGATTTTTAATGAAATAACTTGGAAATGTATTATCTAAAATAATTAGATTGTCTAAAAATACCTCACAAGTTAAAGAAATGATTTTGCATAAATAAAGTATTTCCTCTTTCCAAGCTATGATTAATCCTTTCTTATAGAATCTGTTGGTACAATATATCTGGACATTATATCAATTAAAAAACAATCAGAGAAAACTATATGAAAAGAAATCAGTACAGTACTTCAAGCATACAGTCATTTATTGAATTTGCCTGTGTTTTGGGAACTCAGAATGGTGAGAATGACAGGAACCTGGCCCAAAACGGAGCTAGTAATCAGAAACTCACCTCAGCCCCTTCTTCTACCTCACAGATTTTCTCCTCAGTTGAAGGATCAAAGACAGGAAATTTCTTGCCACTCACTGAATTATGCCATTCATTGTTTAGGAAGATCTGTAAGAATGTGAAGAAAGTAGGTAAAAGAAGCATTTAAACAGGCAGTACACTTTGCAAATGTTTAGGAACGTAAACTGAAGAATTACACAATATCTAAAAATTTGTCCCACCTCAAAATTTTTGATTTAATCTTACATTTTACATGCAAACATATACACAAGCATGTTTGTATACTAAAATAAAATGATAGCTTTAAAGTTTCATTAAGGTGAAGAGTCATTTGAAAGCTAGAAAATACAGATTGGAGAAAACAACTTAGAAATTGGTGTTTTTAACATGAAGTAGCCATTCATTTGAGGCCAGAGCAGAAGCTTTGTTGGGCATGATCCTTATAAACCGTTGCTCCTATTTTCCACTTCAAATTCTGAACATGTTCATTTTGAGCTATTGTGATTTAGAATGATGACTGATTATTTTCAGTGCTTTAATTTGCAGTCATAAAGGTAGTTTTGGGGTAAGAAATTTGCTTAGAAAAGCTTGGCCAGAGGCCTGTTTTTTCATTGACTTTTAAAGACATAAAGATTTTGTTTTCCTTTTCATCAGAGCATCTCCTAGTTTATTTGTCTTCAGATGAGCTCAGGTACTCGATTTCTTGGTAATACCAATGAGAAAGAGACATGCATCTAAAGTCCACCCAGAAAAATTGAAATTTTATTCTGTCTCCACTATAATAGAACAGAAATGCTAAAAACCATCAGTGTGTCATTTAAAATGTCTGAATTTCAATTTTTGCAGTCATTTATCTTTTATTGGAGAAAAATAACTGACTAAGCCAAATTAAAGAGCGCCCATTTGTGATAAATAAGGCTATGTCCTATTTCTGACAAATATCGGAATTTTTTTTACTTTTTATCTTTTTATTTCTTATTCATTCTTTTTATTATTATTGATATATGAAACCAATCGTGAATATCTAATGAGTATTATGTATTGCACCTTCTTGTGAGGTTTATGAAAACATGAGCTAGTTTATTTAACTTTGAATCCCATGTAATTGAAAAATATAACTCTAAAAGAATATACTGGGTTTGTACTATATATCTTACTTCAGACATGCATCCTTACTTTGTATTTAAAGATAGGTATTAATTGTCCCATCTTGAATATATCAAAACACCATTCTGCAAAGTTTTAATCAGTAGCTACGCAAAAAGAGCATCATAATTAGTAAATAATTAGTGATGTTTATCAAGATTATACATTCTGCACATAAGTACATTATGGTATTTGTGATTTGCTGCAGAATGGGGTAGGAGACAAGCGTCTTTTTTCACCTGTTCACGCTGATGAAATTATCCATACAAAACAACATCATACTATCTCTGTTGAAGAGTTCAAACAAATTGTAGTACTAGCCTAAAATTAATTGGAAAAGGACGTATGCATGAATAAGTAAAGGAAGATGGAGTCTAAGCAGTTCATATGAAGAGACTAGATGTGGAAAGACAGAATTATGAGTGTACAAGAAAGAGTACCATGCAAATCCTTTCTTCTCTGACAAGGTAATTGAACATAAATGAAGAGCACAAAATTTATATTATCCCTCAAGAAGAATAAATGTTGACATCTTAGTTCAAATTGAAGAAAGACAAATTTAAAATCTTGACTGATGAAGCATCTATCAGAGTGAAACAATACACAAGCTATCAGAAACATACTTTGCAGAATCCCATAATTATTCTTAAGGAATATTTTCTTATGTGTCCTTAGCCCTTATCACTTAGTATTTTTCTTCCCAAGGGATGACTGGTAAACATTTCAGTCAGTGTGCACCAAACTCAACTCACTGTTAAATCTTTACATTTTGGTTGGTCTCACTCAAAACTAAAGTTCTAAAAGCTTTTTAATCAAGACCTCTCTCTCTCTTTCTCTTTTTCTAATAACACATATAATCCCTAGTCACATTTTCATATCACTTTGTTTATTACTACTTTTTAAACCTTTCCCTGCCCTATGTCTGCCTAATTAAAACTTAATTTTCACCCCGTTACTAGACTCTTTCTCACCTAACCAAGTTCACTTTTGTATACATGCCTCCTCACAACACACCAGTGATTCCCCTTCTCAAGCTCCTTAGCGTGGCACTTGAGGTAGATTATGATTTGGCCCCAATATCCTTTTCCAAACTGTAGTCCTGCTGTTCCCTAAGGTTACCTTTTGTTTCCACCTCATTCTACTTCCTTTGTGGCCATGCCTTTTTTGCTGTACACCTTTATTCATAAGGTTCCTCGGATGAGAGTTTTGCTACATTATTCCTCTACTTGAAACCTTGGCTTACCATAGCATCTCTTTATGAAGATTTCACTAGTGCCACCAGTTGTACTCACTTTCTTTTCCCAAAAGGGTGTACGGTTATATTCTATTATTAAATGGCTTATTAAATTCTGCTTTGTGTTAAAGTTAAACATCCATGTATCAGCCCATGAAATTTCAAACAAAAAAATAAAGACTTAAAGATATTAACTCCCTAGATTTTTAAACTAGCCTTTCAAAGCTTGCATCAGATTCACACACTTGCTAATACTGCCTTCCCCTTGCCCTCAAGATTGTATTATCTTTAGACTTTACTTCTCTAAACTAAAAGAACAGTAAATCTCATTCTGTAAGTAACATACTCAAAATGCTACCCTTAAACAGTATTTCACTAAACATAATTTTAAAAACAGCACACAGAATTGATTATGTTTTGTGTGTCTTGTGATGGGACTTTCCAACTCTTGCCTGAGTCCTTTTATCCTTAGGTCTGTGATACATTTTTTTGTATTTCAGATTTTCAATAATATGCTCTCTATACATTATAGTTCCTCTTATTCTCTTCATCTAACCTCTCTTGGTGAAAGAATCATTACAATATGTATATACCATTTTAGTATCAGAATCATGCATCTAAAAACTGTGCATAAAGTTCCTTCTTCAGAACAAAGTCAGTTGATGTTTTGTAAATCAGCATTAACCTAAAGTAAAAACAAAAGATTATCTGGCAGCCTTCAGGCAACTGAAGAGACCAGCTACAGATAATCCTAAATTATCAGCCACTGCTCTGCATTATTCAGTTCTAACCTTTAACACAGGAGAACATTCTGAATTCAAGTGTTGTTTGAACTTTTGCTTAAATTTACATAATCCTAACTGGTCACCTTTTTTATCAGAAAAGTTTTTGTCAAAAAATGAGCAGACATTTGAGATGTACTGGAACATGCCCTGGGAAAATGTGAGATGAGTGAGTCAGAGCCCTGCCTCCAGGGCTGTATAATATAAGAGGGGTACGTATTTATATTGAGTTCAGACAGTGAGGTTAAAGACTGTAGAATCAAATAGCCAAAGCAATGCTCTAGCCAATACATTGCGTAGTGAGACTCTCGGAAGAGAAGGAAGAGGGCTGGACAAATGCATTCTTGAAGGATAGAGTGGGATGACATTGGTGGTGTCTTAGTTACCTTTCTCTCATTGCTGAGACAAAAAAACCCGATACCCAAAGTTAAAGGAGAACAGGTTTATTTAGCTCAACGTTTTTAAAGGTTTCAGTCCATAATCTGCTGGTCCCAATTCAGGGTGGCACATGGCAGAGGAGAACAGTTCATGGCAGACCGAAGCTAGCAAAGCAAGCAAGGGCTCCTAGCTGCTTTTTTCTGCCCCTTTTATACTCTCTCTAGGCTACTGGGGTTAGGCTAGTGCTAATCCAATCAGTGGACTGATTTAGTAATCACACACCCGCAATCTCAGCATCACACACTCTAGATTCAGCCACCCGTGAAAAAGCCTTACCTATGACCGACCGCATGAGGCCTTGGGGAACATCTAGACATAAATCATAACAGGTGGTAAGAAGAAAAACAATGGGCAAAGAGAAAGACTGATCTGGGGATTTGTGCAACAAACTAAAGAGATTGGCCCCAAACTGAGAGTTCTTGTTGAATCAAGGCATAGATAAGGTCTGACAATTAAAATGAAGTAGGCTTATGGTGGATCTTGATCCCTCATGTAAGAAACTTGAACTATACTCTGGATACAATAGACGGTTTAGAAATATTACTTTTAAAGTATCAAAATTTTTTGAAACAGAAAAACTAGAGTCTGAGAGATTATCCCAGTGACTACTTTAATAAGCCAAAAATGAGATAATAAGGCTTTAGAACAGTAGGAAGCAGTAGTCAATGAATTATGAATTATGTACATTGCCCTCCAAAGATACCTTTCAATTATAAGACAGAACTCAGTATAGGTAATATGATTACTGAGATATCTTTAAGGCCTAGATACTTTCTCTCTCTGAGGTGTGGAGAATTTGTTAGTAGGCACTCTCAGATATCTTTTGTTACTAATTTTCTTGGCTTTACATTTGGCATTGGCTTTCTACCTACCCTTGTGACCCTCCTGTAATTATAATAAGTAGTTATATGGAGAAGTCTAGACTAATGAGTGTTTATAATAATATTTATAAAATGTTTTAGACCTGTTGAAATAATCTATCCATGGTGAAAATCTAATTTCTTATTTCCTCTTTGGCTTTGGCAAATTTAGGGAAAAAAAGGATGATGCTATAAAGATAAAATATGTTGGGGCCCCATTTAACCATTATATTAGCTATATTTTAATTATGAACTGTGGACTTAGGATATTTTTGAATAATATATATGTACAATAGACATCAAATTTAAGTTTACAGTATTGATTGGAAATTATAGATGTCTATGCATAGACTTGGAATTCAGATGGTTTTTATTTCGGGAAACAATAAATGGGAATGTTGATGCAATTTACAGATTGATTTCCACTCTTTACATTTTAGATATGTCAGACTTAAAGAGATGCATCATATTATCTTTGATAAACAAGCCATGTTTCCTGGATGTAGTTTATTATCCAAGTAATGTTTTGGGTAAAATTTGCCTTTCCATAATAATTTGCTGTTATTATGTCTTAATATATTTAATATAAAGCCACAGTTATAATTAAAAAGGCAATTTTCTCAAAACATTTCTGGCTTAAATAAGGTCTTATTTTACTAATGGGCAAAATAAAGACCTATTAATCTTATCTACTGATATGAGATTTTGGAACCTGTTGGTTTAGACTCCTTGAATTTCTCCAACAGGGTCCCTTAAATTCACATTATCTTTTTAGTGCAGCCAATGGGCAGCAGATCTATGGTCTTATAAGGGAAAACAATACTTTCTTGGTGGCAGAGAGCTTTTTACAGATCCCATTTTTAATGCACAAAGGATTTCTTTTAAGATATTCCAAAGGAGAGGGGAGATATTGAGAGTCACCATATAACTTTGCTATGTGGATTTCCAACCCTGAAAGACATGCTGACACAGGGAGAGGTGGGTAGAAGTAATGTGTGCTGTAAATCTTTTCTCAACCTTAGGAGCCTAAAATAATACCAAAAACCATGGGGGAAAGAGAACAAGGTGTGAAAGGAACAGATGAAAGAAAAGGATGAATAAACAACAAGGGAGCCATAAAACATAGGTGGGGTGTTAAACACATAAAAGAATCAAAGCTAGATCTCTGGCAGCAACTTCAAGGTCAAACACTAAGGCAGAAAAGCAAAATATTGAGTAGAAAGCATTTCTATATTTCAAAGAAGAAAAATGTAAAAGGAAATTAAAGAGGAAATAACAGATGGCAGAAAATTATTTAACTGTAGTCAGAGGAATAAAAACAAAAGTGAGAATTATTAAAACAAAAATAGGGGAAATACAATTTTCCTTTCCTTCCTTCCTTCCTTTCTTTCTTTCTTTCTTTCTTTCTTTCTTTCTTTCTTTCTTTCTTTCTTTCTTTCTTTCTTTCTTTCTTTCTTTCTTTTGTACCTGGAATTGAACTAGGGTCCTTGAGCTTTCAAGGCAGGCAACGGAACCACTGAGCTAGATCTCCGGCCTCATTTCTATTTTATACTGTAGTCTAAGTTCAGTAATATGAGTGTATACTCTCTTCTCCTTGTTGTTTAAAATCCACTTCAGTCTTTTCATTTTATCCAGGGAAAAAGAAAACATTTTACAACATTTATTTTGAGCCATACTGTCACCATGTCCTACACATGACAAAAGTAATCATCAGCCGCTTCTTTGGATCATATATATATATATACATATATATGTATCACATATGTGTATATGTCATATATTGAAGAGTTAAGCTGTATAAGTACTCAAAAATTCTGTACATATTTCACATTTAAGACTTCATAATACAATAGCTTGTAAGAAGTCATTTTCCTTCTAAAAAACATCAAACATAGAGCATCATTCAGCTGTTTGTTCCTATTTCTTCAACTTTTAAAAATATATTGCGAGATCATGGAAATGAGCCTGATAATGATTGCAGAGGTATCAATTCAGGCAAAATTTTGAGAGCTGTGATATTTGTGCAAATTCACAACATACAAATTCCTTTAACATTTCACTATTATAATAAATAACAAAAAGATACAATATCAGAAAACTAAATATTACCAATTCTTTATATCTTATAAGCAATGCAGCTAAATTTGCGGTAACCTTAGGTGCATACATAAATGCATATAAACATACTCAAACTAGAATTGTTTCATTAATTGCAAGTTTATGTAAATTCAGTAGCTCCCCTTTACTGCAGGGAAAATGATCAATGACACTCAGTGGATGCCTGAACTGTGTATACAATGTTTCTCCCTGTACTATGATAACAGTTTGTAAATTAGGCAAAGTTATTAGCAACTATATAAAATAAAGCACAGGAAGAGACGATTAAAACCCAATTTGAGTATTCTTTTTTTATTTCTTCCACTTGATCCTTTGATTTCTTTCACCAATTTCTGAATGTGAATTGCTGCATACTTCTATATGTGATATTTCATCCCCTGAATCCAGAGACATATCCTCTTCATCCTTTTTATTGTGAGTCCACTAAATATGTCTATCAGTTTAGTCATTTTAATATTCTTGCTCATCAGACATTTCTGAGGACATCATATGCTCTTTCATTCAGTCAGACTCAAGAAAATGAAAATTACTCTTTATCTGCTTACACTCAATCTACATTTCCATTAAATTGGAGAAAAAAATTATTCTTCCAGGCCATACTGAAAAAAGATATAGTAACTTTGGTTGTTGTTTCTTAAGATTGAATTAACAGTTTATATTCTCTAAACACAAGGTTTCTTATCCTTTCTGAAATGTTTTTTCTCTTATTTAAATAATGATGGCCTGTAACAGTATAAACATCTGAAAACTGACATAAATATAAATATATATATTTATAAAAAATAAAATAGAGCAATCAGCAATACACTTATATTTATATAAAAGTTATATAAATATAATCTCTTTTTTTCATAATACCTTATTACACTTTTATTCTTTACTTAAAGAAATTACTTTCTTCATTTTCTTTGGTAAATACAAATTCTCAGCATTGCTATGCTTAGACACTGGGGCCATTACAAAGTTCATTGTTACTGGGAAGTAAGTACTATGATCCCTCAATAATCATTTGATAACCTAAATGGCTACTACTTGACTGATGGGCAGGTAGCTTATGTACTATGGATAAACACAAAAAAGGACAATTCCATTCTCAAGTGGGACAGAGTAGAATGGCATAAGATTTTATCATACAACGCAGAATGACACACAATTTAAAACTTATGTATTGTTGATGATTGCAATTTCCTATTTCGGACATTAGTTGGCCATTGGTACCCAAAACTAAAGACAGTAAAACTTTGGATAAGGAGAGATGGATTGTTTTACCAAATTTTAATTAAATGTCTGATTATGAAACAATCATTTCTCAAGTTCTTTGAAGCATGGCTCTTGTTGTCACCTACATCTGTTCTTTTTTTTTTTGGTACCAGAGATCGAACTCAGATCCTTGCGCTTGCGAGGCAGCCTACGGAACCACTGAGCTAAATCTCTGGCCCTCCTACATCTGGTAAGTGTGTAATGTATCCCCTGACTACACTTAAGTTAGTCTTGCGATGACTGCTGTTTTAAGCGTGTCTCCATTTTACTGACATGAATTACCATGAGCTCTCTTTTTGCAGATCTGTATTGTACCATCCTATAATGCATTTCAGAGTTTACCTCAACATTGTATTACTCTCCAAGCGAGTTGTTTCTCACATTCCTTGAGAGATTTCTTACCCAGCTCTCATTCTGGCAAGAAGTGAAAAAATTTATGAGTGAAACTCATGTTTAAAAAGTCATGTGAACATGTGAACAAATGTAATGCAAGACCTTAGCAAATGGGAATAATAGCCTCTCTTAGGATTTGTGCTCTTTACTTTAGTATTTCTGTTCATTAGGCTTTCTTGACAAGTGAGATCAGAGTACCTCTGTCTTTGGTAATCAGGGAGAAAAAGATTTCATGTAGAAATATATCAGCTCTGAAATGACAAGACTCAAAATCCAGTACTTTCTGGGCTTGCATCTTAAAATCTGGATCACTATGAGCAAATAAATCACACTGTCTGACTTCAGCTGCTTGAGATTTAAAAATGGGACCTAGTAATAGTAAAATCGTTTCCAGCTTCTTCGCACTGGTTAATTATGAGCTTCAAATGAGATAAGTAGATGGAATCACTTTGAACTATGACAGTAATACAAGCAAGTTTAATAACATTGGGACCTGAATAATTTCAGAATTCTAAGGAAAGCTCAAGGAAGGAGAGCTCAAGAAGGGACCAACTAGACAATAAGTTCTAGGCCCTTTTCACAATTTTTATTTGACTTAATTCTCACAGCCACTTTCTAAGGAGGTCATTAGTATTTCAAATTCACAGAAGGGGACTTGATGCTGAAGGAGATTACAAGCTTGACCAAGGTCATATTATTAAATGGGTAGAAGAGCTGAAAATGGAAGCCAGTTTTATCTCGTTAAACTACTGCCCCTGCAGACATTCAGCTACTTGTTCTACTGCTTCCAAGCCCCAGGCAAACAAAATGTTGCTACAGTCAGAAGTTTAAAAAGATCTCTCAAATGAAAGCAATGTTGCAGCCTACTCAGCTTTCCTGGAAACATCAGCCCTGTCTTGTTTTAAGCACCCCAAAGTGGCTCCCTCAAATAGACTCCATGAGCTAACATGACCTCGGTATGCATCTCTACCCTCCTCTCACACATGCCTTCCCTCTTTCACTTTACCCCAATCTTATTAGCCTTTTGACAGTTCTTCAAACACAACAAGCCATTGTGTGCAGAGTCTTGTATGTTCTGTTACCCTGGATCTTTGTTCTTCCCTACTCTACGTGACCACTTTATTCTCTGCAACCCGCAGGCTTACCTCAAATGCCCCTTTCTTAAAAGGATTCTTCCTAACAACATCATCAAAAGTGAGCTCTGCCCTTCAGATTCTCTCAGCTTTTAGTTTTCTTTGTTTTAGCACTTATAGTTTGTGATTAAAGTATTGCCTTACACACTTGTTTTCTGTCACACATATCTTCTAGGAACAAAATCTCTGGCTGACAAAAATCCAATCAGCATTCATGTCTCATAATACCTAGCACATAGCACTTATAAAACAACTTTGTTAGATAAAGGAAAGGGAAAAAATGGGAATTGAGTGAAGAGAGTGTATTTGTAAATGCATGTGGCTTGAATTTGTCTATTGAAAAAATTTAACAATAGAGAATGGTGGACAAAAAAGGACCCAACAGTTCAAATTGTGCCTGGAACATAGTATTCAATGATGAATAACTTTTTCTTGTGGAAAACATATTTTTAAAACAGAAATGTCAAACAAACCAGAAATCTAGAAAAGCAATAGCTTACCATAACTGAAGATTAATCTGAGCTGAAGAAATATAGAGAAAATTCCCAACTCTTCCTCATAGCCTCTCCCAACCCAAATTCCACCTTTCCATCTAAAGCAGAAAGCCTGCTTTCTTACAAACTTCCTTATTGTTGTGGGTTTTTTTCTAAATTGGTGGCAAATGTCCTCTTGTTGGCCTGGGAGCCACTGAGCAGCAACTGGAAAGGCTCACTGTCATTAATCATCCAGTCATCACAAGTAGGCAAATGAAAGTCAGAATAAACAGAAAAATCCTGGCAATTCCATAACTCAAAGTACTGGAACTGACCTTAGACAAACGACTTGTTAGTGTGATGTCTCAGCCTGCCAGTATTAAAAGTCTAGCTTGGCTACTAACTAGCTGTGTGTAACTTTAGGCAGGTTACTTAGCCCCTCTGTTCCTCAGTTCCCTCTTATGTAAGGAGGAAATAGTGCCCACGTCAAAGGGCTGTTGTAGGCATCAGTGTAGGCATTACAAAGAATTTAAAACAGTCACTGGCACAGCAAACCCCACGGATCTTAGCTATGATTATTTTCTGTGAGCATATGTGTGTGTAAAATGTCATTAGTTGATTTTTTTTTCTGGCATTAGCAAACTCTGCTTAATGAGTTAAATTTAATAATAAAAAACATTTTTGGTTTAAACCTTATCTAAGAAAGCTTTCATCTTAGCTTGAATCTCCTATTTGTCTTTTTTATTTTTAATGTAAAAAGCAATATTGAGAAAGAAAGATGGAATACAAAGTTACCAAACCCTGTAAAAGAAAATTCTTGATCCCTGAAATCCTGGGTAAACCCTGGGAACTTTGCTCCAGTGCAAGCTTTGTCAGTTGAGACGTGACTGTGTGCAAGTGAGAGGGACACTGGGAGAAAAGGTGGGATGCGGAAAGCACTTGTGGGAAACAGGTCCAGGAAAAGTTGGGTGAAAGAAAATTCTGAAAAAACTGGACAGGACTCAGGAATATATTCTGGACTAGGGTAGCTAATGTTAATCATCCACTTCCCATGTGCCAGGCACTGTTTTATGTGCTTTAGGTCCCACCCATCTGATACTTTCACCAACCTTAGGAAATAGAGACTTTGATAATCCCCATTTCATCTGTAAGGAAAAGGCGGTAGAGAGAGCTAATGTAGTTTGCCTAGTGATCATATAACTTTCAAAGAAGCTCTTCATTTAAAAGCTCACTACTAGGGATGGGTTGGCAGATGTGAGATTCTTTTACAATTGGAAAAGTAGAATAATGAAGATAGGGCTGGGATCCAAGTTCATGTGGATTTATGTTACTGAGGTTTTAAATTCCAAAAGCTTTTGTATCATTTTAGAAAATATTTCTTAAACTCTAATCTGTTTCATCTACCTCAACAAAGAAACAATCTGACTGTACTAGAAAATAAGTCATTAAAAGATATGCATCAATGAATTCTTTTGTTGGATGAAAAGCAGTCTCAAGCTTAAGAGGATGTAGCTCTTCTAACTATAGTTGCAATTTTTTGTATAAAACCTCACTTGTCTGTTCTCTTTCCTTTGCCCCAACAACCAATATACTTCTAGAGATAATAATGTAGGACATTAAAGTAAAGAAAATAATACAGAAGTTTAGGAGCTTATCAGAGAACGTAATTCCTCAGCAACTCTAAAACAATTGTTTATTTGGTTTGCAAACAGGAAACCTAGTTAATAACCATCATTTTTCCAACTCTTATTGCAAGTTCCAGTCCAGTATAATTCATCAGTGGGACAGAGAAAGAAGAAAATGTAAATGCATTTGAAAAAGCTCACCCATTTAGATTTAATTACATACATAACTGGTGTCCTCCCAAGTGTGAAAATGTTGTAACCCATAAGTCAAACAATAAAATGCTATCTGAGCACACTGGATTTATACAAATGATGCATGAGATACCAAATTCACTGAGTTTCATTATGCTTTTTTACCCAGAGAGGTACTTCAACAGAGAGCAAGTGCCTGTTCTTTCAGTCTTGTCTTCTTTTGAACACTTAGGATAGTCATTTTCCCTAGAAGGGTGTTGTGCATTGACTTTGAAGTGAGCAGATTTTAATCTTAAGAACACCTTTTTATTAAGGAATCTTTAGTTCTGTGCTTGTATATTAGCTTGTAAAGAACATCTCATTTGTCTAGTCCTGTTATTTACATTTGTTACTAACAGCTTCTAAATAAAGTTTAATTTATTAGAAAGAATATTTCACATGAGCTGCCCTGAGATATACAAACAATAAAGACTTTGCAAACCTCTGCAAAGTAAATAAAATAAAGTTTGAGGAGACATCCAGGCTCACAAAATATCTTTGCAAGTAGTACCATAGAAAAATATAATCCCTCTAATAATTGTAGTGGAATAGTCAAAGCATTTCCAGCTATTTTGATCATCATAAAATGTATTTTTAAATACATTTACTTTAAATTTAAATTGCTTGTGAACGGCACACTTGGGATAAGAAAGTCAAGAAGATTGGAGTCTTGTGATGTTTTGGGCATAACTTTTTCAAATGTAAATTGTCTAGAGTTATTTACATATTTCATCTTCTCATTTATAATAAAATTCAATGGAAAACATTTTCTGTCAATTAATCCTTGTGTGATGATACCTTCATATATGTCAGAGCTTCAAGTCTACCATATTAAAGGCACACTTTGATCCCTGCTGACATTTTCCTAAGGAAAAGGGCCAATCAGCTGAACAGCTTCCTCACTTCTTGTGCTATGTCAACAAAAGCGACAGAATTTAGGATTTCAAAACCATAGGATCTGCATGTGAGAAATAAGCAAACAATAGATGAGAATTTTATGTTAGCAAGTTTAATGCTCTCTTTTTATTGGTTAATTCAGAAGGCAAAATGGCTCATTCTGAGTTGCATAGTTTTTTTTCTTGCCTTCCTTTATTACATAATAAAGCTAACCTTAAGTCATTTGGGTTAGACTGGTATGTTGTTACTTTTCCTTGCTTTTTTTGCAGCCCTACCATCCGACAGGAAAGCAGGCATGTAACTGTGAACCAGGCAAAGTGGACAGTCACTCTCAGGACAACTCCATCCCATTTCTTAGTTCTCCCTAGATGTGGATTTTGAAGTCTGTGTCTGGCTCCTGTCCTTGTTTCTCTAAATATTTATCAGTTAACAATTACACATTTTCTGCAATAGCAGTAAACTTGGCTGCAGAAATAAATAAGCATGCTTTTCTTTATACCAAAATATGCAAAATAATTCATTTTCTTAAATATCTTTCATCTAATTATCAGATTTAAGTCCTCTGATTTTACACTCATTTTATAAAGCATATAGAAAAGTTACATTATTACACTATTCTCTCTCTCTCTCTCTTTCTCTCTCTTTGGTTTCTTCCAGTAAGTTCCTCTAATGAGTATTTGCCTCACTCATCATATGTGCTGGCTATACTGAGTCAATAAAACTGCTTACTAAAGTACACTAAATTCTGGTACAAGAATATTTAACATAGAAGAGTCCTTTCACTTTGAAATATTTTTAAAAATTTATGAAAAGTTGTTTGATGTGATTCAGAATTTATTATTTGATTAGGACACCAAACTCAGACTTGCATTTTAAACAAGCCTTTGTTTTCCTATTTGCTAAGGGCTCTTCATAGAAATTTAGCTAGACTGATCTTTTATGCTTCAAACAGATGTACCTTATGGAAACCCAAGGCAAAGCAGCACATACAAGCTGTACTAACCTTAGTATACTGAATCTTCAAATCAGTCAGTGGGACAGGTAAGTCTGGCTTTGCGGAGGATAACATTTCTGGTTCGACTCCTGGAACACAGGTGACAGGCTCAGCAATTTGATTCTGATACAGCACTCGGCTTTATTTGTTCCTTTTTATCTGCACGGGCTAAAGTTTATTTGCATATTGGGATATGATTGGATGAACAGACCGGGAGCAAAAGAGAAAGGACACTACTTATTTGTAACACCTAGGGCAGGAAGCCTTTGACTTTAAACTTAAATCCTTAAGAAACCAGCACTCCAACACTGAAGTTGCATCAGGAGACTGGGCACTATTTGCAGATGAATTAATTTACAAAGCCGAAACCTGTGATAAGGATATGCAGCACAGCTGCTCTGGACACTAAACCCAGTTATTATTTTTTTTGGCTTTTTATGCTACTGTGTAACTTTGTGTTCTCTGACAGACTTAGAATGAGAGAATCTGAGAATTGAGAGTCCAAAAGGGCACTTGCTCTCAGCAGAAGATTGGAGGAAAAACCCTCACCAGGTGTCTCAGGACAAGGCCGGCAGCAAAACAGTCATCTCCCAGGGAACCAGGAGCTGGAGGGGAATAATGGCCCTTTAGCGCTACTCTAAACCAGCTTTTTAAAACCTAATCGTTCAGGTATATTTTCAGTGTTGGCTGAGTATACCTACTGTGACTTCAGAAGCCCTAAATTACATTTATTTTTTGTGTAGAAACAGAAAAGTCAGCGGGACTTTTAGGGATCTAGGAGTACTGGCATACAGTGCAGAGTCCCCACAATCAGCAAGGTGACAATGTCATCTGTGAAAACTCATTTAAAACTAAAGGAAATTCTGGTTTTGAAAGGTGTTTGCATTTGTCAATCACTGCGATAGACAAGCATACAAAAATTTTAAACAGGACTCTCATTTCAAATTCTTGATGTTCAAACTGGGAACTATCAAAAAGGACTATTTCAAAGTGAACTACTCACATGTTAAGTACAATGCTTTACTGTATTGAAGCTCTAGCAAAAGTTATAATAGGAACAAGATAAAATTCTTTGGAAACTCTGATTATAATGAATTAACAACAATTTCTTTTTAGTGAAATTGTTAGCTCCCCTGAATATGGGATTTAGATAAGGAAACTAAAAATTGCTGAGTAGTTTTTCCAAAGCAAGTATGAGAATCTCAGTTTTCTTTCCATCTGCAATTGTTATCCCAATTTTGTAGATACACAGAGGGTGAATAGCTTACTTATAATCACAGATCTAATAAGTACAAGACCAACATTTTAGTTTCATTTCAGGCCTGTCTGGGTCCAAAGCCCAAGCTGTTATTTACCTTGACCCACTGCTCTGTAAGAAGAATCTCAGGTTCAAGAATCAGCTGCTTTTTTTCTTCAAGTGAATTGTCACCCCCACAAGCACTTAAGCTTAACTTTTTTTCATCTAAGGTAGAAATTCACATACTTTTTCTGTATTGAGACAGATAATAAATATCTTCAGGTTTCTGGACCAGATGATCTCTGTTATAACTTCTTGTGCTTTGTTTAAATGAAACTGTAGACAGCAAGTAAATTAATGAATGTAAATGTTTTTCAATAAAATTTTATTTGCAAAAAGCCAGAAGCCAGGCCACATTTTTGTGGCATGGGCCAGTCCTCTAGATTCTAAGGCAATTCCATTCCATTCCAAAGTCCTAGACTACATTGAACCTCCTACTTGAAGACTAGATAGAACTTTCTGTGACCTTTCAACATTTTTCCTTTTCTCTCTCAAGTCTTTTCTTTTTTGTAAGTCTAATTGTTTTCTCTTTCATAAATGTATTTCAAGTTAAATGCACAATTACACAGCAGCTGTTACATAACATGCAGGGGGTGCTGCAGCCAGGCCCAAGCAGCTGTGTTTTGCTGCTTTTTTCTGCCCTCAGCTTCACAGTTGTTTGTAGATTCAAACACTGGATTATTTGATGTCCAGGCAGTGAAATCACTAGGTTTCATAACACGCTTGGCATGTCATCTCATTCTTTGAATGAGCACATCTTTATTTGTATTTTCTGGATAATTATGTAAGAATAGTTTCTTTAAAGCAGGCATTACTGAATGCAGGTAAAAGCAGCTGCTTTGGTGACAGGTTACCACACCTACTTATTTAATTTCAACAAATATTTACTAAGTATCATTTATGCAACACTAATTCTTCAACCTTAATCTCACTTGAAGTTCAGATCTTTTCTGCCCAGAAACCACAAGATCTAAGATCTGTATTTCTGAGGGAAGGGCTGCCTGGCTCAAGCCCTATTTTCTAGAATCCTGTACATTCCTGGGAATGGTTACATGGGTGGAAGACTCTTTCTTCCCTTCCTCCCTTTACAAGGAGAAAAATGGCTTTGATGAGAACGCGGGAGTCATGGAAGCCAACTTCAAGACTGGATTCAGGTTTGTGTACTTTTATTGTACGGCAGGCTTAACCAGCAGAGGAAGTACTCATACTTTAACTTGATTTAAACTTCTTAGAAGTCAAACACACTGTGTACAGAAAAGTGTAAAAATTGTAAATGTACAATTCAATAGATACCTGTAAAATGAGCAAAACGAAACAACCACTGCCTGGGTCAACAAACAGAATGTCAGAACTTGATAGTCTACTCGTGCACACTTCTGACCACTCTTTTCCTTTTCTTCTTTCTCCCCCAAATTATCAGAATGGTTACTTCAACTGCATCACAATCTTTTCTTTTCTGATCTTGAATCTAATATAATCACACCATGCAAAGAGAATGTTTCTACAAAGGGAATCCAGGGAGTGCAAAGTAATCTGGCAAGTTAGCTAAAGCATGGTTATGAGGAAAGAATGTTTTCCAGGGAGTATTTCCCACCTCAGTATAACCAGAGAGATGGTTGTTACCTTCTGATAAATATAAACTACAAATAAAAAATATGCAGCCATGAGTTGACAATTTTATCAGCTAGGGACACTTTTCATCCCAATAATAAAATATATACAAGTACAGAGAAATGTCCATGTTCCTACAAGATTTGTCGAAGTGTAGTAATAGCATTTAGAAATGGATACCAAAACACTAGAAATATTAAAAACCTTGTTCAAGTTATCCTACCTCTAGACATTCATTTTAAGAAAACAATCAAATATGCACAAGTTTGTTATTGTTTTACTCATTAACTTTATTGGTCCATTTTAGGTGTACAGTATGCTGACATTCATTATTGGGAGTTTGCACCTTTACATGATGCATCTTGGTTCTTAATTTCTCCCCCTTCCCCTGCCCTCCCTCCACCCTCTCCACCCCTCCCTATTTACAAAGGCTTTGTTTCTGTTTTTCCTTTTCTCATATTTTTTTCTTTTCCCTTCTTTCTTTTCCCCTGCCCCTCCCACTTCCCCTTCCCCACTGCTGAAGGTTTCTTTTCAGTTTTAATTTTAATTTTCTTTTTTGAGACACTCTCAACTTGAGGTCAGGGAATCTTGGCCTCAAGCCTTCCTCCCGTTTCAGCTTCCCAATCATCTGGGACTGCAGGCATGTGCCATTATGCCTGGCCAGCAACTTTAATATTATTTTTTAAATAGAAAAATACCTCCGAAGATTAGGTGAAAAAAAAAATAGAAAACTACTTCAAGAAGATCCTAATAAACTATTGTGATATTCTGCTAATTAATTTAAAACAAGTTATAACTTTGGGAGCTGGGTATAGGAATAGCAAGAAATTGTGTTTCTTGCCTAGTATTTAACTAAAATCTATATTTTCCTTTTGACCCCAAACTCAGCATTTGGAAAGCTCCATGTATTACCAAACCAGACTCATTTGGTATGCTGCACAATATGCCAACCACTGAGGAAATAAGTTTTGTAAACGAGAAGAGTTTATTTTCAAGACAACCGAGCCTGGGAGGGGAGACTCAAGTCTCCCATCTGCCTTCTGGAGAGAGATATGGTTTAGGGATATTTATGAGGTAAAGCAGCTGGGTGATTTGAGGTGTGGGGAAAAGTGACTGGAGGTGAAGTAATCAGTGGTCTGCACACATCAAATCACTTTCCATGCCTGTTTGTACTATCCACATTCAGAAATGGCAGCCTTAGCATGATGTGAGGGAGTTTTCATCCTCCTGATGTCACTGGGTCATATATCAAACGTCCAGTGTTTCTGACAAAAGTGGCCTTCATGTTTGTGAAGTTACCTAGGAAACCACTATCATTATAACCCACATGACAGAGGTGTCATTGACACCAAAACCAATGAGAGACTAAGAAGATAATGCTCATTTGCATGCCCTCCAAATGGAATGATTTTTATTGTAACTAAAAGTGAGTAATTAAAAGCAAGGAAAGTGGAGGCTTTTAGGTTTTCTTTTCTTCTAACTGTTGAAATTCTATTTCATTGTCATTTCTGGCATCTTGAATTTATGCATGATAAAAATGATGTGATTTCCTTGATATATTTATATAATAATCCTAGTCTAAGAAACATCCCTAAGAAAAAACCCCCTGGAAACTGAATGTTATTATATGGCAAAAGAAAGTTAGCATAAGTGATATTAAGAATCTTGAGATGATTTTCCTGGATTTTCAGGGTGGGCTCTGTATACAATTATAAATATTTTTATAAGAGGAAACAAAGGAGACTCAATGACAAAAACAAAAGGCAGTGTGGCTACTGAAATGAGTTGGTATACTATGGGCCCTGAAGTTGGTGGAAGGGGCCACATGCCAAGAATGAAAAACTTGGGGAAGATAAGGATCCTCTGCAGGGAACAGATCTGCCCACCTTTTTTGCCTATGAAGTTGATTTCAGATCACTGGCCTACAAAATTGTGGGAATAAATGTATTATTTTAAACCATCAAGCTCATAGTAATTGTTATAGCACCAATGGAAAATTAATATACTAGTCACTGACAGCTCAAGTTCAGAGATGTAAAAAGTGTACATACTGTCATTGATCATGTACCAGGCATTCTGCATAGCATTTTAATTTATTGTTAATTTTTAAATACATAGGTTTAAATAAAGGTAACTCTCTATCTTTACTTTGAGATGGAAAAAGTCCTCAGACATTTATATCTTGAAAATCTTCCAGTTTCAACTGTAGTATAAATAAATATTTATTGCAAAAATAAAATGCAACAAATAACAATTTTCGTGAAAGCTATTCTTTTTTAACAATCATTTTATTTGGACAATATCAAACTTTTGGTCTACATTTGCTTGCTTGAATTTGCTTCCACATTTTAAAATTTTGCATACATACCCAGATCATGACCACAGTCCAAATTTATCATCTAGATCCTAGGTTTACCACTTAGCTGCTTGTTGGATTCTGAAGCTAAATGTTACATCTAGTCATGCAGCTGGATTCACAAACTTGAGCAGCATATTTGTTTTAGATGAAATATGCAATAAATATCATGCAAATTAGAAACATTTACATAAAACCTCAGATTTTAATTTAAAAGTTGGAAAACCTGAAGAGTCATTACAGCCTGTTTGCTCACTGAAATCATCCAGCTAATTAAAATCAAAACAAAGCATACTCTGATTCAATAGGTGTGAATTGCGCCCAGGTATGAGTGTGCACCTGAAGCTCTCTGGGTAATTCTAAGGTGTGGTCAGCTCTCAGGACCCCTGAAGCAGCTCCAGGTTCCATTTCCTCTTGTGCAGCCAGCAATCACTGAGAAGCATAGAAGAGATTCTCAAAGCTAGAGCAATGTGGACATCACCTCATCATCTTTTAGAAGTGCAGTCTCATGCCTCATCTTAGAGCTACTGAATAAGAAACAATGAGGAGGGGTCCATCCACCTGTAACCGAAAAACCCCTCTGGGTGATTTCAGTCCGTGCTGTACTATCACATAGTAGCTACCTATTATTTGTTCTAATCTTCCTTCACTCAGTTGAGTTACCCACTTGCCCTTTTTCCAAAACCCAGTCTTTTCACTTGAATTTCTTATTTGCAACTATAGCAAAACACCACCAAACAAGTTTCAGGAATTGGTGATTTCTTATTCTTTGTCTATAAAACTATTAATTTTATTTAATTGGTTACCTTCAACTTTCTATTGTTCTGATGTTTTTAGGTCTGGATTTTAAAAAACATATAACTGATGTGCTTTTTAACCCAATCAACATGTTTCTGTCTTTAACAGGATATATATAGGTGATACAGGATACATATATCCTGTGTGTGTGTGTATATATATATATATATGATACATATATGAGATACATATATATGATACATATATATATGATACATATATATAGAGAGAGAAAGAGAGAGTGGTTGCTGATATAACTTGTGATTTCTATTTGTCTTCAAATCAGTCATGATTAGGCGGCTTGGCTGCCTGTGATGGAAAGACCAAAATAAATATTCCAGGAGGAAATGGAATCCTTTCTCCCATAAAGAGGGATGGCAAGTGGGTTGTCTGGGACAGACCTGGTTGCAGAAGGGAAAGACATCTAGTGAGGCTTCTTGAAGGTCACTGCTCAGGCATTCCTGGTCTTACTCTTGACCTCTTGATAAGAGAAAGCTTTTCCAATCCCAGGATCCAGAATGGAGAAAGGGGAAGAAAAATGGAAAGAACCAGAGGCTGTCTACATTTTTAATTTTCCCCAAAACTTAAAACTGGTTGACTAGAGCTTAGACACATGTCCACAGTTAGCTGCAAAGGAAGATAAAGATTGTAAGCATTTTCTAAGTAGCAAATTCATACATAAGAAACAGCAGATACATTAATGAGTACAGAAAAGGATTACTGCAGAGACAACTAGCAGTTTCTGTCCCTTGTTCTTCTCTTTGCCTTTTTTCTTGTTGTTTTAACTATAGTTGTTGTCTGGAAGCAATGCTCTACTTGTATATGTTAACCTCAAAATTTGAACATATTAATAGATTTGTTTAAATTTCATCACTCTCTTTCTCATTAAAGGACTTTGAAACCCTTTAGGCATCAAATCTCTAGTCCTGTTCTGCATATTACACCAATCTATCATTAATTTTTGTTCCTCCTTGGTTTAGACCTTCCCATTAGTCCTAATTGTATTATTATTACTATATCTAGTCAATCTTTATTTTATCTATTATTACAAAACTTTTTTGTCTACTATTCAGTCACTGACCTCAGCATTGTCTTCTGAGTTTAATTTCTTTTTCTGAGAGTCAGAAGTTCACGTTCTCGATCAGTCCTGTCAGGATGGTGTCAATTTTGTTAAATTTCTGAAGGACTTTTAGCTTCATCAGGTCTCTCTATTGTATATTTTTGTTTCATTTCATCAATTTCAGTTTTAATTTCTTTTGATCATTTTGTTTTCTCTAATTCCTATATTCTCATATTTTATGTTCAGCCATCCTTTTTATTTAAAGCTCTAAATGTTCATCTAAGCATTTTATCAACAAGTTTGGATATATTGTTTTCCTTTTCACTCAATTCAAAATAATTTCTTATTTTGATTATTCTTCTTCCTTGATTTGTGGGCATTTTGAGGTACATTTTTCAATTTCTCTATTGTAGCAATAAATAATCCCCAAGTATTTATTGCTTACAATAGAATAGCATAGAAATTTGTAAGCACACTCATATGTGCTCATATATATCTACACAAACAAGGGATATACATAATCCTATTTATTTCTTCCATAATTTTTCCTCAGTAATATTTATTTGTATTTTTTACATTTAGTCTAAGTGTTATAATCGATTTTGATCATTTCTTTTTCCCAGCTTAATCGAGGAATACTTGACAAATAAAAATTGTATATGTTTAAAGTATACATTGTTTTGATAACATATTCATTGTGAACTGCAATGAAACTGATTAAAATATCCATTATCTCACATAATTATGATTTTAATTCTTTGTTCTATTAGATTGGGAATTATATGTTGTCCCTGTTAATATTTTAATAGTTATTCCTGAAATTATATGTATTTTTCACTTATCAAAGTTTAAAATTAATTAATAATTGGCTTATCTAAAAACCTTAACACACTTTAAATTCCATTTATATCACTCCCAATGTACATGTCCTTGAATATATATTTAAATTTTTCAGTGTATATTAATACTTAATACTATTTTCTATGCCAGATTTATTTCACCTCTGTTGTATTTGTTGTTGCTATTATTGTAGTTGTTCTTGTACTTTTTTTGTTTTGTGGTAAAACACTAAAAAACTCAGTAATCTATAAGTATGTGAAATAATATTATTAACATAGTCACTTTGTTTTACATCAGTTCTCAAGCACTTATGCTGCATAACTAAATTTTTGTACAGTTCAATCAAATTTTCCAATTCCTCCTACTTCCCAGCCCCTGGTATACAGTGTTCAACTCTCTGAGTTTATGAGTTTAGTGTGTTTAGATTCTATATATAAGTGAGATTGTACAGTATTTATCTTTCTGTGTCTGGCTTATTTTACTTTACATTACATCTTCCAGATTTTCCATGTTGTTGGAAATAGCAGGATTTTCAGCTTAAATACTGAATAATATTTCATTGTATATACACCTAGTATTTTCCCAATCTGTCCATATGTTCACAGACACTTAGGTTGTTTCTATTTCTTGCTATTGTGAATAGTGCTGCAGTGAACATGGAAGATGACTCTTGAAGTTACTATTTCCTCTGGATATGTATTCAGAAGTGGAAATGCTGGAGCCTAATTGTCACTAATATTTTGGGTAGGTCTTTCTTATATCTACTTTTTTTCTATATTTATCTCTAAGTATTTCATACCTTTTTTGTTATTGTAAATTACTCTTAATTTCAATTTCATATCACTTATTGCTAGCATGTAAAATGCAAACAATTTTTGTACATTGGTCTGTAGCCTGAAACCTTGCCAAAATCACATTTTCAGGATAATATCTTTTTTAATTCCTTCTGATCTACACAGATAAGTATAACATCAGCAATGGAGACTATTTTATTTTTTCCTTATCTTATTGGGTAGGTGACATTTTTATTCTTAGTTTGCTGAGAGGTTCTTTTGAAATTTTATTCATCAATGAGTGGTCAATTTTATGTTGAGATAATCATAAAGTGAATTATACTGATTGATTTTCAAAAGTTGAACAAACTTTTATTTCTGGGAAAATCCTACTTGATCATAAAGTAGTATTCTTTTTATATAATTTGGGGGTTTGATTTCTAATAGTTCATTATAAATCCTCACATCTTATTTCAGAAGGATCCTGGTCTACAGTTCTGTCCAGGTTTTTTTATTAGCAGTACATGTTTGTAGTCAATAATATTTACATTCCATCTGGGGAGTTGTTACATATATATACTACATTTTCATTTCATTTTTAATCCTGTTTCCCTTTCTCTGTCTTTCACACATCTCTTGATTCCTTTTTTTTTTTTTTTTTTTTTTTAGTACATGTTTGTAGTACATAATGGTTACATTGCTTGTGTGGGGTTGGTGCGCATACATAATATAACCCAATTCATTCGTTTTATCTCTTATTCCTTCCCACATTCCTGCGCCCCTCTTTCTCTTGATTTCTTTCCTCTTTGAGAAAGTTCTATAAATTAGCGCAATGCTGTCTTTGTAAAATAAGTTCAAAGTATTCTTTTCTCTTCAATTTTCTGGAGGAATTTTCAGAGTTGGTTGTTATGACCTTGCTATAGTTTATATTTGGAGTGACCTGGAAGGTCCATATGTTGAAGGCTTGGTTTCAGTTTGGCAGCATTTGGAGGTGGTGGAATGTTTAAAAGGTAAGGCCAAATAGTAGGTCTTAGGTCATTGGGGATGTGCCCTAGAAGGGAACTTCCTCTTCCAGTCCCTTTCACTTCCCTATACCATGAGGTTAGCAGCTTCCACAATTACACTTGCTCACCAGGATCTACTGCTTTGCCACTGGCTCAGTCACAAAGAGACAAACCAGCCCTGAACATGAAACCTGCAGAGCCGTGAATCAAATAAGTTCTCCTGTTTTAACTGTCTCAGATATTTTGGTAAAGTAACTAAAAGCTAACTTACAGGCTGGAAGGCAAATTTTTTAAAAATTTAAACTTAGCTGGAAGTAGAAATCTACTGTCTTATTTCACTTTAAAAATTTTTAATCATTTATACACATATGTAGTCTAAAAGTTCAAGTATGTCTTAAACAGTTATTTAAAATGCAAGATATTAAAATTATTTGGTTTATACATCATTCAATTATATTTGTTTAGATATACTGACATATTTTTCTTTGATATTATTCTCTATACCTGCCTCTCCAAGTCTGTAACAATGAAATAATTTTACTTACAACAAAAAATACTTCTTAGTGATTTATTTTACTGGGAGTTTGCTGGTGATGAATTCTATCAAATTTTTTGGCCTGAAGATAACTTTATTTTACCTCTTTATTATATTTTGAATAGTACCTAATCTAATTAATACAATACAATAATTTCCGAATAAGCATCTCACTGCCATATCCTTTCCTTTGCTTTGTTGTGCCGGCAACTGTCAATCCAAAGAGTGGGGTTTTTTTGTTTTTTCTTTGTTTTTTTGTTTTTTGGTACCAGGGATTGAACTCGGGTCCTTGCGCTTGTGCAGCAGGCGGCGAAACCACTGAGCTAAACCCCCGGCCCCCAAAGAGTGTTCTTTTGAGGGAATTTTATGTACTTTTCTTTGCTTTTATCTTAATAGATCATATTACTATATCTTTTAATCATTCATCTTTTCTCTATTTTATTGTCTATGGCTCATTATGGAAGTTTTCTTCTATACTAACCAATTTATCAACACTTCTTTCCATTGTGTTCACTTTCCATTAAAGAACATTTTCAGTGGGTTTTTTGATATAAATCATTTTTAGCTCAAGAATTCTCTCTTTGTTATTCTTTTTTGGTTCCTGGGTCTCTCCTGAAATTTTCACTTTTGTATTTTACATATAGGCATTTTAAAATCTGTGTTTGACAATTTCAACCAATTCTGTTTATATTGTCTATTAGTTCATAAAAATTCTCTTTTCTTCTACCTCCACTTGATATAATTTGCTGGGCATTTAACTCAAAAATTTGTTTGCAGAAATAATTAAAGCCCTATGACATTGTTCTCTTCTTCCAAACAGTATGTATATTTGCTACTGCAAACCTCCTGGTAGACATTTCTACGTCTTCTAAAGCAACTGTGAACCCCAGTTAAGAGACTAGGATCAAAGAAAGAGCTTTGTCGGGGCCTTCTTCCACTTCTCTGCATGTTGTGCATGCTGTAGTCAGGGTTTTGGCAAGGGACTACATTGACTACAGGACATATAACTTATAGGATTATTTTTATGATACTTACCCAAAAAGTCAACTGCAAAGGAGTGCAAGAGAGGTTAACCATACATTAGGGGCCCAGAGAATCCAGCCCAGGGCTTGAATGCCAGCAATGTCCCACACAACTCCAGCTAAAGGCTTAGAATCCAAGGTAATGTCCTCTACAAGTCCAGCCCGTGGCCTAGAGCCCGTAGCAATGTCTCATGCTTGTCTGTATTGAGGATCTGCACCTGGAAGGCCCAAAGGCCAGTGGTGGAAGCCAGAAAATCTATGCCGGTGAGATGAAGGATTTGTGCCACCAAGCTGAGGGATCTACATTGGAGCTAGGAAGTGATGCTCACAGTAAAGATGAAAACAGCAGCCAGAAGGTGAGACAAGCAGCTTGAAGCTCCGCAGCCGTCCAGGACCCGCGCACGCCACAGTGAGGTCCGCTTTGCCGCGCGGGCCCTGCTAGGCCCAATCCCAGCCCCCCTCCCCACGCCTCTGGCCTTCTGGCTTTTCTGCTACCTGGTCCCACACTAAAGAGGCACAGGAGATTATAAAGACCCTTGTCCTGAGCGCCACAAGATAGAGCAGAAGTTAGTAACAGAAAGAGGGCTTCTCAGGCCCCTCGATGAAAACTGAAGCTCAGCGGAAAGGTAAAGAGAATCTCTACAATAAAGGCACATCAGACCACTGTACTTAATCTGATGCTGCCTTGCTGAGCCTCACTGACTCATATATGCACACGGATTCCTACGTGGCTTACTGGGACAGCATAGACATAGCCTGAAGGAGGCCCATAATTTTTATTGCTATTTGCAAAAAAGAAAAAAAAATTTTTTCTCTTATTTGTAATTCTTAATTTTTACGTTTTTTTCTCTTCAAATTTTTACTTTTCTTTCATCTTTTCTTTTTCTCTCTCTCTCTCAACTCGTTCTCTTGCTGTCCCACATTGCTCATCTCCCCATTTGTTCCTTTCTGCACTGAATTCGGATTTCTCCCTTATTGTTCTTTTTTTCTCTTTTTCCTTCTCTTATCATTGGGTTTAAAGGAAAGTAAATTCAGTATCTAACCTCCCTGTTGCTGTTAGCTGATTCCATTCACATCTTTGTTCTTTTATTCTGCCTTTCTCTCTTGCTTTTAACAACTTCTTAGAGTTTGTGTGATCTTTCTGTGTCTTCTGGCCTCACTGCTAATCTTACCTGTTCTTTCTACCTGTCCTTCCCTCCCCAACTTCTTTTAACTCCCTACCTCGAAGGGGAAAGATGCTATATTGAAGAGTTTATTCATTATAAACTTATGTTGGGTTGGTCCTCGGTTTTAATTTAACTCACATAGTTAAATGTGATAGATTAGTAACTACCATAAATTGTCATTTTCTAAGCTGTGCTTGATGCTATGGAATGGCTGACTATGTCATTTGAGCTAACATGTTGTGATTGATCTAATTAGTTTTTTTTCCTGGTATAAGGAAAATAAAATAGCCACAGAGTCATTAGAGTCTCAAAACCCAAACACAAGCTATATCTGGAAGACACCTCTGAAAAGCAATCA
Organism: Heterocephalus glaber; assembly: GCF_053883595.1. Lineage (NCBI taxonomy): Eukaryota > Metazoa > Chordata > Mammalia > Rodentia > Bathyergidae > Heterocephalus > Heterocephalus glaber. Next base: position 56,337,329 of record NW_028258317.1, read on the forward strand.
TTCCACAAGGGTTTTAAACACAAGCAACAAAGATACCTACATTAAGCAATTTTGAAATATCAGCCTAGGAATTAAACAAAGGACAGTACCAAAAACAAAAATGAGAAGACACTTAAGCAAGGCACAAATTCAGAAATTCCATGCCACAAAAAGGAAATTCTGGGGGAAATGAGGTGGAAAAGTCTGATAAGCAACCACTTGGACACCCTGAACTGACAGCACAGGAAGTAACAAAGCAGATGAATGAGGCTCTAGAAAAATTCAAAACAGAAATAATCTCCCAGATAAATACAGACATAGTGAGCAGAGTGAAAGACATGATTAGAAGCTCCAGAGCAGAAATAGATAAGAAAATAGATGAGCTCAGAAACATGCTGGAAGCCATGAATGCCCAGCATAAGAAAGAAATGGAAACCATGATGGCCCAAGATAAGAAAGAAATGGAATCCATGAAACAGATTCAAACAGATATTCAGGAGATTAAAAACTCCACTGAAAGCATGTAGAGCAGGCTAAGAGAATCTGAAGACAGAATATCAGATATAGAAGACAGGATTGTGGTGAAGGACCATGAAAACAGAGATTTCTTAAGGATAGTAAGGGACCATAAGAAATCAATCCATCAGTTGCTAGATGATGCAAAGAAGAATAACATAAGACTCATAGGACTCCATGAAAAAACAGGAGAAAGTACAATTGACATAAAAAAAAACTATTCACAGAAGTAATAGTAGAAAACTTCCCAAACAGAGGTGGAGAATTGGACATACAGATAAGTGAGGCATATAGAACTCCAACCAGCCATGACCAAAAAAAATCTACACCTAGACATATAAAAGTCAATATCCCAGAAACCCAACAGAAGAACAAAATTCTACAGGCAGTTAGAGAAAAGGACAAATCACCTACAAAGGAAAGCCCATCAGAATCATGGCAGACTTCTCAACACAAACCCTCAAATCAAGGAGAGCCTGGAGTGAAGTATTTCAAGCCCTAAAAGAAAATAACTTCCAACCTAGACTGTTGTATCCAGCAAAATTATCTTTCAAAATCGATGGGGAAATTAGATACATTCACGACAAAGAACACCTGAAAAATTTTGTGAACACCAAACCAGCATTCCAAACAATTCTAAGCAATATCCTAAAAAAAGACAATGAAGGTCACAACTCCATGAGGCCCAGCAGAGAGAAGGCACCATGCAAGGTGCCTTGCACTAAAGCACAAGAGGGGAAAATAAGAAATAAAAGAGCCAACAACAGTAAAACATCATGACAAGGATGAGTCAATATCTATCAATTATAACTATCAATGTTAACATCCTCAATTCACTAATCAAAAGAAATCGACTGACAGAATGGATTAAGAAACAAAACCCAGCAATATGCTGTATACAAGAAACACACCTAACTCAAAAGGAAATCCATAGACTCAAAGTAAAAGGATGGAAAACAGTTCTCCACACAACAGGAACCCAGAAAAAAGTAGGCATAGCAATCTTATTTGTAGACAAAGTAGATTTCAAACCAAAACTAATTAAGAGAGACAAAGAGGGTCACTACATATGTGTGAAGGGAACAATCCAAGAGGAAGAGATGAGAATCCTAAATATATACGCACCAAATACGAATGCCCCCAACTATACAAAACAAATATTGATGGACATGAAAAACCAAATAAGAACTAATACAATTGTAGTGGGGGACCTCAACACCCCTCTATCACAAATAGACAGATCAACTAGAAAAAAAAATTAACAATGAAATTCTAGAACCAAGCTATTGAACAAATGGACTTAATAGATGTTTACAGAGTGTTCCACCCCACAAAATCAAATTACACATTCTTTTCAGCTACACACGGGTCATTCTCCAAAATAGATCACATGCTAGTTCATAGAACATGTCTAAAATGTAAAAGAATTGAAGTTATCCCCTGTATATTATCAAACCATAGTGCAATACAATTGGAGATCAATAACGTAAGAAACCGCAAAACTTCCACAAACACATGGAAATTGAATAACACCCTCCTGAACAACCAATGGGTGACAGAGGAAATTAAAGAAGAAATTAGACATTTTCTACAAGTAAATGATAATGCCAGTACAACATACAGGAATCTGTGGGACACAATGAAAGCAGTTCTACGTGGGAAATTCATAGCAGTGAATGCCCATATTAGGACAACAGAGAGAACTCAGTTAAATAACGTAATGCAGAACCTCAAGCTCATAGAAAGAGCATAACAAACCCAAAGCTCCTACAAGAAAGGAAATTATAAAGATCAGAGCAGAAATCAATGCAATGGAGACTAAGAGAACGGTACAAAAAAATCAATGAATCAAAGAATTGGTTTTTTGAAAGAATAAATAAAATTGATAAACCTTTAGCCAACCTTATCAAAAAAAGGAAAGAAAAGACTCAAATCCATGCAATTAAGAATGAAAAAGGTGAAGCCACAACAAATCCAGCAGAAGTCCAGAGAATCATCAATACCTACTTTGAGAACCTGTACTCTAATAAAAATGGAAAACATAGAAGAAATAGACAGATTCCTGCATACATACAAATTCCCAAAATTAAATGAAGAATATATAGAAATTCTAAATACCCCAATAACAATGAGTGAAATTGAAAATGTAATGAAAAACTTAACAACAAAGAAAATCCCAGGTCCTGATGGCTTCACTGCTGAATTTTACAAGACATTTAAAGAAGAACTATCACCATTACTCTTTAAACTCATCAAGGAAATTGAAAGGGAAGCAAGGCTTCCAAACTCATTCCTGGAAGCAAGTGTTACTTTGATTCCAAAACCAGGGAAAGACCTAACCCAAAAAGAGAACTACAGACCAATCTCCTTAATGAACATAGATGCAAAAATCCTCAACAAGATACTGGCAAACAGAATACAGTGTCATCAAGAAGTTCATACACCCTGACCAAGTCGGATTTATCCCAGGGATGCAAGGATGGTTCAACATTCATAAATCAATAAATGTAATACACTATGTTAACAGAGTCAAGGACAAAAACCACATGATCATCTGAATAGATGGAGAAAAAGCATTTGACAAAATCCAACACCCACTCATAATAAAAACCCTACAGAAAATTGGAATAGAAGGTCTTTATCTCAACCTGATTAAGGCTATCTATGAAAAACCAACAGCCAACATCATATTAAATGGTCAAAAACTGAAAACTTTCACGCCTAAATCAGGAACAAGACAATGATGCCCACTATCACCACTCCTGTTCAATACCATTCTGGAAACATTAGCCATAGCAATTAGAAAACAGAAAGAAATAAAAGGAATAAAGATAGGAAAGGAAGAAGTGAAACTGTCATTATTTGCTGAGGATATGATACTTTACATAGACGATCCAAAAAAACTCAGTCAAAAGTCTTCTAGACCTAGGGCTGGGGATTTAGCTCAGTAGTTTCGCCACCTGCAGTGCAAGTGCAAGGACCTGAGTTCAATCCCTGGTACCTAAAAAAAAAAAAAAGTCTTCTAGACCTAATTGACAGATTCAGTAGAGTAGCTGGATAGAAGGTCAACACTCAAAAAACAATAGCCTGCTCATAAGCAAATAGCAAACCCATTGAAAGAGAAATTTGGGAAATAATTCCTTTTCCAATAGCATCTAAAACAATGGAATATCTAGGAATCAACCTAATGAAGCAAAAGACCTCTACACTGAAAACTACAGCACTCTGAAAAAGGAGATTGAAGAGGATATAAGAAAATGGAAAGAGGGACGGGGATTTAGCTCAGAGGTGCTGCTGCCTGACTCACAAGTGCAAGGTCCCGAGTTCAATCCCCAGTACCAAAAACAAAAACAAAAACAAAGACAAAAGAAAATGGAAAGATATCCCTTGCTCCTGGGTAGGAAGAACCAATATAGTGATAACGGCCATACTTCCAAAACTGATATATAGATTTAATGGAATGTTGATTGAAATTCCAACAATATACTTCACAGAACTAGAAAAAAAAATCCAAAAATTCATTTGGAAGCAGAAGAAACCTAGAATAGCAAAAGCAATTCTAGGAAACAGAGACATGGCTGGGGGTATCACAATCTCCAACTTGAAACTATACTACAAAGCTACTGTTACAAAAATAGCATGGAACTGGCAAAGAAACAGACCTGAAGATCAGTGGAACAGATTAGGAGATACAGAAACAACTCCAGACATACTCAGCCACCTCATCTTTGACAAAGGAGCCAACCACCATCATTGGAGGAAAGATAGCCTACTTAATAAATGGTGTTGGAAAAACTGGATTTCAACCTGCCACAGATTAAAACTAGACCCACACCTATCACTGTGCACTAAACTAAGATCAAAGTGGATTAAAGATCTAAATATTAAGACAGAAACACTAAACTTGCTGGAAGATAAGTTAAGTAGAACTCTTGAAGTCATTGACATAGGAAAAGACTTCATGAACAAATCTTCAGTAGCATGGGAGTTATCACAAAGAATCAACAACTGGGATCTCATCATATTAAAAAGCTTCTGCACTGCAAGAGAAACTACCAACAGAGCTAAGAGACAACCTACAATGTGGGAAGAAATTTTTAGCAGCTGTAACTCAGACAAAGGTTTACTATCGAGAATATATAAAGATCGGAATAAAATCAGACCCCCCAAATTCAAAGACCCAATTCAAAAATGGGCATCTGAAATGAACAGACATTTCTCAGACAAAGAAATAAAAACAGCAAATAAATATATGAAAAATGTTGAACATCACTGGTCATTCAAGAGATGCAGATGAAAACAACACTGAGATTCCACCTCACCCCAGAAAGAATGGTTGTTATCAAGAACTCAACCAATAACAAATGCTGGTGGGGGTGTGGAGAGAAAGGAACCCTGCTCCATTGTTGGTGGGAGTGTAGATTGGTGCAACCACTGTGGAAGTCAGTATGGAGAGACCTCAAAGAACTAGGACTACAGGCCCCATTTGACCCAGCTATTCCCCTAGTGGGAATCTTCCCCAAAGAATTAAAAGAATCATACCACAGTGATACATGTGCACCCATGTTTATAGCGGCACAGTTTTTAATAGCTAAAGCTTGGAAATAGCCCAAGTGCCCATCGACTGGAAACTGGACAAAGAAGATGTGTTTTTTTTTATAAAATGGAGTACTACTCAGCCATAAAGAATGAGAAACTAGAGACATTTACAGCCAAATGGATGCATACTGAGGGCATACTCTTAAGTGAAATAAATAGGACACACATGTGTAAATACCGAAGTTTCTCTAGTCTGAGAAATTGAAAGTGTAAATAAGGATGAAAATGATTAAAATGAATAATTGATCATTTGAAATAGGAAAAGGTCAAAGCATTTGGGGATGGCAAGAGGGGAAGGGGAAAGGGAAGAAGGGAAAAGAAAAATTATGAGAAAGAAAAAAAATGGAATCAAAGTCTATATAAACAGGGAAGGATGGAGGGGGTGAAGAGTGCACAGGTAATGGGGGAAAAATAAGAACTAAGATGCATCATATACAGGTAGAAGCACCCACTGATAAATGTAAATGTATTTATACCTAAAATGTACCAATAAATAAAAAATTTAAAAAAAGAAAGAAAACAGCAGCCATTCCCAGTGGCAGTGAGGCCCTGAGCGCCTCCTCCAATGAGAACAGCTTAATTTGCATCAGGAAAACCATCTGCAGCAAGCTTCTTCTAGAAAGTCAACAGGCCAAGATCATCCTCTCCAGTTCTCTTTTTATGGCTGTTGGTAACAATCCTCAGGTGAATCTTCCACACACAGACTATACTGATTCAGTTCAGCTCGGAGTTACAAGTTGACCATTAATCAATCCACCACACTGGGCTACCTACCATGAGGTTGCAAACTGCAACACAGCTTCTCAGATGTTCAGTTGTACCTTCTGCAATCAGAAAGAAAATGCCCTAAGTAACAGCTAGCTCCAATTTTTTCAGGACCCCTTCCAGATCTAGAATGTGACTAGATAGCGCTTGATCATCTAGTAAGCAAATTTTATACCTTTAAGATTTTTGCTTACATAAATATTTTATCAAATTATTTTAGGTGTCCTTCAGTGGAGGAGCCAGTCCATATTAATTTCTTCTGCAATTAGCAGAATTAGAAGTGGAGAAAACTTGATGTTTGTTCTGAAATCTTTTTGATTAAAAATTTTGGTTTAAATAATTCTATGTTAAAGGGATTTTTTTTTCTCCCAGATATTTGTAATTATTTTCTCTTCCTTTTGAATGATATTCCCATTTGTTCTATGATATGTCTAAATGTATGTTTTACTTTTTTTTCTTTTTGAGCCAAGGTCTTGCTATACAGTTCAGGTTAGCCTTGAACTCACTGTGTAGCCCAGGCTGGCCTAGAATCTGTGGCAATCCTGCTACCTCAGCCTCCCACATGCTGGAATTACAGGCATGTGCCACCATACCCAGCTTTACTTTTTCTTTTTGAGTATTCATTTTGATACCTGAACCTAGACTTCTTGACCTTCATTAAATTTGCACATTTCTTAGCCTGTATTTTTATTAGACATATATTGAACCTTTTCACTCTAATCTCTGTATTCTTCAATCTATCTCAAAATTCTCATATCTTCATCTTACTATTCTACATTCTATGTAAATTTATGAAATTTGTACTCTAGTTTGCTCATTTTCTATTCAGCTGTTTTTAGTCTGCTGCTTAGATCATCCATTGAATTTTTAATTTCATTGACTTTTTTCTAGAGCATTATTTGATCTTTCAAAAATTATAATGTTGTATTTGCTATTGTCTTGATTTGATTTCAATAAAGCAAATAGTCTCAAATCAATGTTTAACTGAAAGATTGAAGAGAATTAAGAGTTGTATTATATTTTTATGTGTAAATTGTAAAGAAGAAAGTCCAAAGTTCTCCTCTGGACTAACATTAATAAAATAGCAAAATAATTTATCTGTTTAAACAGCATACTTTACAAAATACATATAAGCTCATTTGGCAAAAGATAATTTCATAAAACACAGCAACAATCTCCAAAGTCTGAAGGCTCATTTGTTTAACACTTCCAAGAATGTGTTAGGGAATCAAGCAGTATTACACACATTAAAATCTCCATATGAGAAGGAGAATCATATTAATATTTTTATAAGTGTTCTCAATGTATCACTTTATCACAACTACATTCAAGATATGAAATTATTGACACTCAGTTGCTGCTCAGAAAGAATGAACATTTTATTCTTGTCTTTCTGATGTCCCTTTCATTGGCACTTGGGAGGACTGCAGTTTAAAGTCTGAGGGCTGAAACACTGACAATGAGTATTATATGCCTTTATGAAAACTCAGAGGAGAGGAGGAGAGTTTTTTATACACCCAAAGTCTAGGCCAAAGAGCAATGAACATATTGCCTCCTCATCTAATCATTCAAAGAATATATATTTTTTATTACATTCCTTAAGGAGGATGTCCTTCAGTAACGTAGGATTCTAGTTCCTACCTTGTCTTAATACAACCTTGGCTGCTCTTCCTTTTCAGCTATTGAACCCTTTTCTATCAAGGCTAAAAATTGTCAAGGGCAGGAACACTGTTTACCTACCAATTTTTATTTTACTTCTTGTTCTTCTGACTTTTCAAGGTTTTTCTTCCTTTCTTGTTGAAACAAGTATGCATTTATAGCTACTTGTGATGTTCTTAGCTTACATTTTGATATGTGTTTTGGTAGAGAATTCTCATGTAATCTGGCCTGCTATTCTGAGTGAAATGGAAATTGCTGATTAAATCAGAAGAGAACACAGTCATTTTTAAAAACTTGATTTGTAAAATACTTAATTTTTATACTTTGTTCATTTTTTATTTTCTGCATATTTTTGTGAAGGTTTCTCATGAACAATACCTGAAGATGTGTTTACTCTTACATTATAGTTTTTTGCTTAATAATTACTTACAGGCATAGATGCATGAATGTTGAAACATCTTTCCTGATATGACTATTCTTTTTCAGATCATCTCAGTTTGTTATTGTTCCAAAATGAAGTTTTATATTTATATAGAGTCCAAGTTTGGACATCAAATTCTAAAAAAACTAAAAATCCTCTGGTATCCAAATATTCTTGATGTGTCTGGAGATAATTATGCATTGCCTTATCAAGAGTACTTTTAAGGGAGGAGTTAAGATCTTCCTAGGATAACCTTAATTGAAGATACCAGCAGTAAAGTGGCTTTGGGTTTCTAATAATACTTTGGTCACCAGAAATGATATTTGACTCTGATTACAACTGGTCAGTTGCTAATTGGCTTCTGCCCTAGTGCCCTTCTCCCAGACATGCTTTCAGATTATAATGGTAGGGATAAAATTGGCTGAAATTAGTTACTGAAAATTTCTTAATCAGTCCTTTCCACATAGACAAAGAAATTCATTTGCTTTATCTTTTACCCATACGAGAAACAGAAAAATAAAAGAGATGAGACAGACACATTCTCCTCCTCACAGTGGCTGAGCAGTATTAATGAACACCAAAAATACATTATCAATGGCATATTTGAACTGCTATGCATCACTCATGGCAGCAGAGACATAGGGGCCACAGCAGTGCTCAGGAGATAGGGTGGCCAGGAAGATCATATAGCAGAAGGATGGGTATTGGCAGCTTAGTGACCACCCAGAGAGATTGTGTTTTTTGCTGTAGTATCAACTCTATTAACTTGTAAATGGCAGCAGCACAGACATGCTCTCAGATGAGTTTATGGACACCAAAAGCACAGGTTAAGAACTCTTACTAAAGGAATGGATTAAGAAAGGGAAGGAGATGAAAAATAGTGCAAATTGGTGGTAGGGTTAGGGAGAGGGGAAATGGAGAGAAAACATTTAATGAATAAGGAGTTTTACTTTGGAGTGATGGAAATATTTTGGAGCTAGATAAAAGTGGTGGTTGAACCACACTGTGAATATACTAAGGGCCCAGAATTACTTGCTTTAAAATAATTGGTTTCATAATTTTAAGTTTTTGGTCTATGAATTTCACCTTGATAGGTTATTTTAAAAATATAAAGAGGAAGCAGAAAGAATCTCCATGGTGACAGCCCAAGTCTTACATCAGCTGTGGATGATTCTTGGTGAGGACTGCAGACCTTGCATCACCATGAATATTAAGGGCCCCCAAAACACATTTTTTATTATTTTCAAACTGCACCAGGAGTGGATGCCCTTGGGGAGTATGAATTTGACAATTTTTTCATATGTTTTGCTTCTATTGTTTTTCTTGCAGTTCTTAGATGTTGTAACATAAATAATCATTAGCATATACTGTATAGCACATCAAGAATATTTTAAAAGGGAAACTTTTGTGTATTTTTATTGTTGTTTCTAATCACTTTCTGAAGGGTGAGATTATTTCATTCACACTCCTCTCTGAAAGGCTGAAAACAAAAGTAGATAATAATCCAAAATCATTAATAAGTAGTCCCATTAGTTCTGGAAAGGGTTTGGGCAACATTCTGAGAAGCAGAAATCCATTTTTCTCTCAAGTCACACTATTATAGCTTTAAAGCATGAAACAGTAATTTGGCATGCAGAATTTAAACATTTTGAAAACAAATGGTGTGTGAACGTAGGAAATAGTTTCTCTCAGGTGATAGTATCATGGACCCAAATTCAAAGGCTCCTTCTAAAGAAACCATCAGGAAATGCCATCAGGAAATGCCTCTTCTAGCTTTCCTAGTAAAAAGAAATGGCACATTTCTCTGCCTCATATTCCTATATGAAGACCAATTTCTCAAATTCATGGATCATAAACTCCGCAAACACATATAATCTCCTAAAATTATCTGTGAGTAATCTAAACTATTTCTCCAAGGAAATGGACTTCAATAGTTCAAAGTCCAGGAAAGACTCTGGACAGTTTATTTAAAATTAAGTAGTTGATTTTTCATGAGATTATTTTTAGTCAAATATGAAGTCAGGGCTGAAATTTAGTCCCTCCAAACTGAAAAACTCTTAAGAAGTAAGAAGCACTGTGTACATATATTCCATTCTGCTCCACTGAATTGAGAATTATTCTTTCCTTGTTACTTGACTCAAGTACACCACTTCAAGGGAACTGAAGTTGACATTATGCAACTGCTCTTATTTTAATCACTATTTGAGTGAATCCAAAAAATGACCTTATTAGAAGTTTCTTACGTGCTTCCATATGTAGATGGTCATTGATAATGTTTATGGAAAAATTATTTTTCACCAATGATGATACAGAAAGAGGCTGCTGGAATTCTCCCTCTGAAGACTTAAACAGGAAATTCATCAAGTTGGGTAAATAAAATCATTGCTTCTAAATATAGACCAAGATGAAAAAATCTTCGTGCTTCAGAGACACTTTTAGTCTTCTGGCTTAGGAAAGCTATTCTCTTAGTAAATCCACACTAAACCTTGAGGCATGCTGGACACATACCAATGAAGTATCCAGCAGCTGGTCATTCTAGTCCATCGATCTAGCACTCTACACTCTTGTCATTATCAGTCATTGTAGTATTGCTCATTATTTTGAATAATGATGTGGTTTTGAACCACACTTTCAAAGAAATTAGGTCAACCATCACAAAAACAACAGCAATGAGACTGACAGTTAGTTTTAGTTGCTATGGGCATAACTCTTTTCTAAGTGCTTTCTACCTCTGAGTGGAAAGTGCTATTTCATCCATTGCACACATAAGAATTCTGCAGTTTGGAGGAGTCAGTGATACCCTCAAATTCTTACTGTCTTTCTAACCTTTCCTCCAGTTCCAAGTTAGTTTAGTTGCTACTTTCTGTATCTTGCCACCCACTAGAAAATGTGACTTTTAGCTTGATCTGTATCTCTCAGTCCAGCCTCCGCACACAGCCCTTGCCAACCCTTTCAACAGTCTGACAGCTGATCACACCCAGTTTTGTACCAAATGTAGTGAAAGAGAAATACATTGCATTCGACAGACTCTTCCATAATTATTTTTGCAAAGATGTAAACTAATGTTAAAGAGAAAGACCTGGGTTTGAGGATAGACCACACAATCTATTTGATGGATAGCTAGTAGCTTATTATTTCCTGGACCATGGTTGAACATGAGTTGGAATAGATGGGATACTCACATTACAGTAAAGAACAACATCCCCAACTAGCTCATCTCTATCAAAGAATTTTAAAAGTCATTAGTTGGCATCACAATTTTTCATTTCAAAAACTTTGGTTAACCTGTTTTAACAAAATAAAGGGACTTGCTTTTACCTTTTAGTTAATATACAAGGGTATTTCCCACAAAACTACATTTATTTCCCTTGCAAGCAAAGAGACCATGAGCATGTCACCTCGCTAGTATTAGCTTGTGACAGTTTCACATTGTGAGTATATTTTCTTTTCCTTTTTTTTCCTTTTCTGAGGCAGGGTGTCACTAGGCAGTTTAGGCTGTCTTTAACTTGCTATATAGCCCAGGCTAGCCTCTAGCTCAGTCAACCTCCTGACTCAGCTTCCCAAGTGCTGGGATCACAATATTGTCTTCCTTTTAGGTTGAGGTTAACATATTCGGTGGCCATATTGGCATTTTTCTCACTTTGTTCTCATATTTGAAATAACTACATATATAGAGGTTTCAGTGGCTGAGAAAATACTCTATTACATTTCCTCTTCCCTAAGACAAAAGGAAGAGAAAATCTGTGCGTGTCTGGAAGAAATCTGGTCTTTGAATGATCTCTGAGTAGGGCAGCCTTGCAAACATAACATGAGCTATAGGGACTTTAATAGGATCCTAATATGGACTGCTTTTATCATTAGGACACTGGATTTTGGACATCTTTTTATACTAGCTTAGTCTTATTCTGCTGTGAACAGGTCCCTTGGTAGTAGACTATGGTTACAACTATGATAAGCAAAAAGGCAACAGAATGACCAAGAGAGTATAGCACAAAGTCAACCTCTCCTTATTTAAAAATATTTTAATTGAACTAAGCATATCTATGTTTACATGATATAGGACTTTCTTTCACCAAAACTTTTGATTTTTTTACTTTCCCTAATCTCTTAGCCTAGACATTGGCTAACTTTTTCTGTAGGAATGAGACAGAAAATGCTCTAGGCTTTGTGGTTCATATAGCCCCTGTTATTGTTGAGGAAAAGCAACCATATATCATATGCAAATAAATAGAAGCAGGTGTGTTCCAATAAAACTTTATTTACAAGAACAGGTAGTGGGCTGGATTTGATTCATACAGTATAGTTTGCTGACTCATGTCCTAGTTTTTGTGTTAGTATGGGACAGTGGACAATTGCTTCCACGTTGTTTCTCCCTGCACTTTCAAATTTCTAGCCCTCCTGAGCCTTAACCTTTTCCAGTTATCCTTTATTATCAATGTTATCATTTCTTTATGAACTGCTTTTGACACTTTCACTGCTAGGTTCCAAGATTGTTTGGAAAAGCTATGCTGATTGATGCTATTGTGCATTTTTATTTTGAATATTTCTGGACCACTGCTCAATCCCGTGCTCATTACTAGTCAACCCTCTTTCCAATTCCTCTTTATGTTTTCCAATTGTCATAGTAGATGATGACCAACTGTTCTCCAAGGGATTTGATTCACCTTATATTTCTGTAACCAGTGACTGAGAGTTCCCATTGTCTCATATCTTTGTAGAAACTTGCTATTGCAGATTTCTGAATTCTGCCAGTCCAGTGGGTGTGAAAGAGAACCACTGCATGCTCAGCTTCCAGGAGACATCACTTATATCATATATATATATATATATATATATATAGAGAGAGAGAGAGAGAGAGAGAGAGAGAGTGATCTAGTGAGCAATCGAGTGAGTCTAAATTTATATGGTTTTATATATATATGAATGGTTCTCCCAGTAGCTAAACAACATACATGCTGTGCAACTGTAAATAGCAGCCCTGGCACAAACCATATCTCAGAGGGGCATTGATTTAAAGTGGTTTTGTTATTCATAAATTTCAGTCTTTATGCATCTTTAATTCTTATTTATATTTCTTCATCTGTAAATTATATATCATGAACTTTTCCACTTTGCAATTCTTTGCATAGTTTACATACGAACTCTTGCCCAGTTTTATATATCACTCCCATTTGTGGACTGAATTTTTACTCTTCTTTGATTATCTTTTTACCAACAGAAGCTTCTTAATTTTATGATATAATTTGTATTACTTTCTTTTTTATTGTAAATGTTTTTAAGATATAATTTAATGGGGCTGGGGTTTTAGCTCAGTGGTGCCACTGCCTGCCTTGCAAACACAAGGTCATGAGTTTGATCCCCGGTACAAAAAAATAATAATAATCATAATTTAATGGAAATAGCCCTGGTTCTGAGGCCAGAAAAAGTTTATACTTCTGAAAGTCTAACAGTTTCACCTTTTACATATAAGTTTTTCATTCACTTAAAACTGATTTTGTCATTTTGTTATCCAAACACGATTTACCAAAACGTTCCCATTTCGTTTTTATTCTCACAAATTAGCTTTCAATACACACATTAGATTTTGTTTCCTTCTTTGATTCAACTTTGTGCAAAGATAGATATTAAACTGCATAATACATATGTGGTTAAATATAGTACATTATTTCAAAATTTATCATAACTAATCTCTATATTTCCACACTATTTTTTGTATTTATGACCACACATATTTTTGTAGATGTTTTATGCATTTGGGTATTACTAAAGAGCTAAATTTTCTTCAATATATTTGCTATTGTATAGAATGCTATAATGAACTTTTCATGCATTTTTTTCTTTAAATAATAGTTTTACAATATAATCCCAAGAATAGAAATATTGGGTGAGAGCAAGGCTATATTTTGTGGCTATATTGTGATATTCAATTCCAAAACTCTGGTTTTCCACTAGCATTTGATTTCCTGTTCAAGTTATCAGAAATGAAATGATATATTAGTTTAAATTTAGACTCACTCGATTGTTGGAAGGCTACATGTGTCCACAAGTCTGTCTGTTGTGCCTGCGTGTTCATGCTCACCCTCTTCATCCTGAGACCCCGGTGTTTGCACGCAGATTTGAATAAGTTACACTAGACAATAAAATAGTCTGATCTTTTTGTCAGAATTTTTGTCTACTTTAAACTCCACTTGTTTTCATTCCATCCTAAGAGACCAATTACCCTAGGTTAATCCTCAGAGTTTGACTAAAGGCAATGTAGATTTCCTCTGTCTGCACCCAGCACAGATGAGACATCATGTCTCTGCAATCACCTTCATTTGTAGCTCTGGGAACTGCGGGGTGAATTGCTGGTCTGCTTGGAGTCACCCCAAAGAGAGGCTTCAAAGATAAGAGCTCAGGTTCCTATCCATTCCCAGCAGTGGTGGGCAGGGATGCAGAGCACAATGAGTTACTCTCACCCTTGGGTGGGTCCTGAGCTTGGGTGACCTCAAATCTGACCATGCTCAGCTTTGCAATGAAGGAGCAGCAAGTGCCATGTAACTATTTACACCAGGCTTGGAACTGACTCTGAGAATTGCTGAGAAGAGAAACGTGCATGCATGGTCACTGCTTCTTCACCTTGGTTATGCAACGGGGTGCATTAATCCCTAAATGTTTCCTTGGACTGACCCACAAGTTGAAATAAAGTGTACCCTTCTCTATTCACTCATATTCTTTAAGAAGGTGCCTCTTTCATTTGCTTAGGTGCTAAGGTGAGGATCTACTAATGGTGTCATGATTCTTAGCTCTCCCTCTCCACCTTGAGTCTTCATTACGGATATATCCCTTCTTTAAATGCCATGTAATCACCCTTCTAAATTACTGTAATTCCTTTTAGTATAGCTCTCAGCCTTCTTCGCCCCCCTCCTCTTCCTCCTCCTCCTCCTCCTCCTTCTTTTGCAATACTACACTGGGCTGAGAATTACAATGCTCCTTCAGCCTCCCAGAGTGCTGGGATTACAAGTGTATACCATTGATCCTTGGCTTCCACTTAGATTCTTATCTGAGTTTACTCTATATTAGTGAGAGCACTTTCAACTAAAACAACAGAAACTCAACTCAAGCAATGCCAACAAAACAAAACAGAACAGAAAGAATTGATTTAATCAAAGAATTCCAATAAGAAGAAAGTTCATTTTGGACATAGTTGGACCCAGGAGATCCAACTCTGCTGTCAGGATCCTTTCTCTCTCCATCTTCACTTATGTTTCCTTTAATTTTGGCCTGGAAATCTTGCCCATCATCTTAATCATACTGCTTGGTAATTATGACTCTGTGTCTGTTTCCTCTCCTGGACTTTGTGAGGAACTTGAGGACAGGAATCACTTTTAATTACTGTTGGCCCTACACTGTGTTTTGCTCCCAGCTAACCAAAATGCCTGTGCAAATATACGTTGCTTAACTAAATGCATGTGTGAAGGAAGATAGCAGGCTTTTGTGTTAAAGGTTATTGAAAATATTTCAGGAAGCATGGAAAGTATTCATTTGTTTCCAACCAAAGGAATCTAGTTCCTAAAAAAATCACTTATGCTAAAGGAATTCATTTAACAATGTGGCTCAACAGGGTGGCAGGTACATGTTGGCGCAGTATATATTTGCAATGCTGAAGACATTCTGTGGTTTAGAAGCATTTTCAAATAGTGGAGCAAAATGTTATGTAACAATCCCAGAGATCAGAGACTTGAATAATGCAATATATTACAAGCATTTCCTTCTAGGACTTGGATCTCCTGGCCACCATCCAGGACTATATTTCTGCCTACTTGTATGAGAAGAGTTGCTTTAAAACTCACACATTTTTAGATAAACTAGGGTATTATGTGTTCTGGAGATAATATCTTTGAAATGACATTCTAATCTCTTTCATGATGTTTCTCTTATTAATATCCACAAGATAGTTATTAGAGAACAGAAGACAATTATTTTCACAAGACTTGAACTACTGCTATCAAGCACAGTCAGAAACATTTTACCATGTGGTTTCTTTCTCAGAACAAGGCTGCCTTTGATCCGCCTCAGTTCCTTACCATAGTGGTGGTTCTCTTCACTAAGAATAGGAAATAAGAGTTCAGGATTCTCAAGCCACAATGCACATACAAGACAATGGGGTCACATGTCATTCCCTTGTGTTTACTAGGTTTTGGTGTTCGTAAATGAAGCTGAATTAAAGTTTTGGTGCAAATAGCAACACTTACCACAAAAATGCTCTTGTGGATACCAACACAATAACCAAATAGAAATGAGACTTCTGGTGTATACACAAGGTGTGTGCCTTATTCACAAAATCCATACATAAAGGGTTTTTGAGCTGTGAAGAAGTACAAGGTTATGAGAATGTCATGGGAAAAGGTAAAGCTGTAGTTTGCATTTTCATAGGATGGGTTATATAACAGGAGGTGTGGGAATTATTTTATAGTCTATCAGCTTCAAATAATGCTGACTCACTGTATAAGAAATTAAAGGTCAAACTAATTATAGATTAAATCTAGAGGAAAACTATATATCCTCAGATTAAAGACATGATCTTTGTCAAATATGTTCTATGAAATCACAACCATTTGTGGCTTTTGTTTAATGTATTATATCAGGCATCGAGATGCTATTCAGAGACACATAAGATTCATGTAAGTGGTAGTATTTACCAGAAATTTCATAATTCTCATGTTTTGTCTTCTACTGACAGAAGAAGAAAGAATTCCTTTTTCTTAAACACTTGTGTCCTAAACAAGTAGGCTTATTTTCCCTAAAGGTTTATTTTTTGTAGAAGGGCTTAAGGCTGGGAAGTACCTTAAAAGTCATCTAGTTTTACTGTTTCATTTTGCAAGATAAAGGAATAATAAAGAAATCTTCACTAGTATTACAAACTACCTTACCTATATAAATACCAAATATCAGTTATTAATGGTTTGACATTGAGCCCAATCTACCTGTAGAAATAAATGTACCAGGATTACTGAACAATTTTTGGAAATAACTTTTTACTCAGGATTATAAATTTTTATACTGGTTTTATAATTTCAGAAATGTATGGAAAATAATTAGCAATTTGGTCTTGGTGGTGGTCATGGGAGTGAAAAAAACATTACAGGTGTCTAATAGACATAATAGGGCTCTGTATTTCAGGGGTCTGTTTGAACTACAGATTACTGGCTTCTTTTCCTTTTCATTTTTTTCCCTTCTCACTTCACTAGAAATATATTTTGCCCTTTTTCTTTGCTTTATATCCTGAGTTAATCTGAAAGAAGATTCTGATCTACATTTTGGCTCTTTAACAACTAGATGCCTTGATGTAGTCCTGAGTGTTAGCTCTTTGATCTTCTATTGAAGCCTGCTTCTCACAGAGGGAGTTATTGTGTGTGCTGGGATTTGGGAGAAAGTGTGCTTTGAATAACCCTGCTCCTGTTCTACATTACTTCTCAGACCTTTACCTTATGGTTCCTTTGTATTTTGTAAACCCATTTCAGCTGCCACAAGCATTACTTGCTGATAGCTTAAATATACGATGGGTACGGTGGGTGTTTATGAATAATGGAGAGTGTCATTTATCTCTGCCTTCTTCATGATAAACAAACTATTTCCTTAATAGTTAGCCTAATATGCTTTGAAAAGATATAAAAAGATAATAATTAAGGATTAGAGAATGCTAACACTTTAAAACAAAACCCAGAACCTTAAACGATTTATCACTAGAATCTGTCTCCATAGGTAAGTCCATTTTGAATCAAGTGGCTCTATATTTGTTTTCTCAAGTTTCTCCTGGGGCTGGTGGTAGGTGAAAGGATTCTTTTGATTTTTTTCTGAACTGTAAATTCTTCTCAGCATAACTAGCCACATTGTATTTTCAAGGACTTCAATATGGAGAGCAAAAGGGAAATAAATACAGAAAATACATGATGTGCGATATTTCAGGGAAAAATATCCATATCTACTTCTGGACCAGAAATTAGCCACATTTCTCTAAAACCTGACATTTACCATCATAATCATTATTTTACATTATAATTATCATATACAAGTTGAATAAAGAATAATCCAAAGACTAAAATAACACAATCATGGTCACCAAAGCAGGCATAACTAACATGCAAGTGAGCTCTTTATTTTGAAGTTTGTAAACTCCAGCCCCAGAAAACAGGACTAACTTTTCACAATCTCCTTGCTTTCCTCTCCATGTTTCCTAGATCAGCTCCTCAACGGAGCGGCGATCACACCATCAAAGCTCTCACTTCCAAACTGACCCTGGATTGTGCAGGCCAGGCTGTGAGGAGAAGATACAGATCCTGGGCTGCCGACCAGGAAGGCACCAAGACCCTAAGCAGGTGATGATAACCAGAATGTCCCCAACTCTTCCAAGCCACCTTCTACAATCAAGGCAGAGCGATCTTCTAAGATATCAAAAGATCACTCCAGGGGCAGGGATTGAGCTCAGTGATTCTGCCTCCTGCCTCAAAAGCACAAGGTCCCAAGTTTGATCCTTGGTACCAAAAAAAAAAAAAAAAGATCACTCCAATTCTTTGCTTGAAACTCCTCAATAACTTCCTCTTATTTGTCAAGTAAAAATCCAAATCATTAACAAGGCTTTCAATTTTAAAAATTCTTAAAAAAGTATTGTTAATGGGAAAGATGAAATATCTGTCCTAGAGTGAAGATATAGTTTTATTTTCTATTAGTCCACAGAATAGTGAGTTTCATTTTGACATGTTTATATATGCATACAACACTTTGATATCACTTAAAGCAGTGCTTTTCAATTTAAAAATCAAATAATTCAAATTAATTATCAAGAAAATTATAATGGCATTAATTCAGTGGGTTGAGAGCAGCATTTTTAAAAACAAAATGAAGTAGACTATATAAGGAAGGGTGCATTGCATGTAGTGAGTATCAGTATCATTTCTTTAACTTTTCTTCAATTATTCTTAGATTGTAATATGACACATAGCATTATAACAATATGAAGAATTTCGTATGACATGATTTATAATGAAAATTGTCAAATTAATTATCTCTGCAAAATAATTTTCAAGAGAATAAGCATTCCAAGAATAGATGTTTAAAAGACAAACCCAGTCCAAGGAACAGAGCTCTAAGGAAGTGCCAAAGCTCTGTTATCTGCCAGGTGCAATGCCCAGGAAGTTTTTCAAACCTGACCATCATGGCCACAGTTAGATAAAGAGCTGCTGAGTTCACAAGTCCTACAGTCTTAATGAAGAGAAATTTCGTCAGTATTGTGATCTCTTAGGAAAAGTCCAGGTTCAGAATCACAAACTCTTTTCAATTCTTTGCCCTCCACTCACTTCCCGGTACTACTGCAGAGGGGCAGCCTGTATATCTCTCTCCTCCAGGCTCCTCTGTGATCCTAGAAGGCCTACACTTTGCTCTACATTTCAGGGAACTGTGAAAAAGCTACATTTTGTCTGCCTGTTGTGGATATTATGTCAGTCTTGGTTTAAATAAAAAAAAAAAAAAACAAAAAATAAACAAAATTAAAAATTCTTGAGAACAAAAAAGTCATCCCTAATTTAGACATCTTCTCTGGGTGAAAAGTTGCTTAAATGCCAACTTTGGTTAATATAGGAGTTATTAGTTCATCAAATAATTAGGCATTAATGATTACATTAAGATAGGCAATGATTAATAATTCATCTCAAATCTCTTTCACAAAAAGTTAATTTGAATTTATGTACCTACTAGTGAGCATAAACTTTTATATAAAATTCAGGTGCATTTGTGAAATATTAGCTAGAAGCTAGGGAATCTATTAATAACTCCAATTTGGAAAACTCTTAACATAAAATTAAGCTTCTGGGTCAGATTAAGATGCTGGATAAAGTCCTGATTCAGGTCAGGAGTCATGGTCCTACATTCCAAACAGTCAGTAATGTAGGGTTAGATAAGGTGGGGATTTGGGCTCTTAAACCCTCTGTGTTGCCAACTGTGTAACAATACTTTGCTGGATGAGCCTGTCTTTCAAGCTTTTCAGAGAATGATTCCATGTGCACTTTAATTGCTTCTTAGGTACTTATTTGCACAGAATATAATAATCTGACTCAAATTATATATCCAGAGAGAGTAAATTAAACATTATCATGAATTTTTCCTATCTTAAAAACTTAAATTATTTTACATACAAGTGTTTAAAGAATAACTGACTAAAGTTTTCTGTATATAATACAATATGAACAGATATATTAATCTCCATCCCCACACCAGCTTCCTGACAAGATTGTTAATCATCTGCTTGCTTTGTTGAAAGCAATTGGGGTTAAGCGGCTTTCAGTTTTCTCTGAAGCAAGCTATGATTCAGTCAAGACTCAGTCAGCCTCCTGACTCTTACATAGTAGCAACATGGACAGTAAATCTGCAGATAAATATTTTTGCAATTGGTCATTACATCAATAATCATTTGAGAGATGTAAAGAGGAGGACGGATTCTCTCTATGTCAAAATATATGATAAAAAGGAACAATTGCTTAATGGTGAAAATTTTTTCCGATACAACATTGAGAAAGGCCATGTCCAGAGTTTCTTGCCACTACATAATGACTGGGGTTAACTTAGCTTCCTGCTAAAGTTTACAGTTAAGAAAAAAGTTATTCTCAAAAAGTCTTCTTTCCCCACTCCTTCTGAGTGCCTGGTGATGGAATGTTTTGTATGACTGAGTTTCCTAAAGCTTGTTAGAGTTAAGTGAAAGCCAAGAAGATACACAGAAATTTGTTAGAGAGATTCCATTGTCTTCCTATACTCATACAAGACTGGTAACAGGAAATTGTTTTCAATATTTTACCGTATATTTATTGAGCACCTATAATGTTTAATAATACTATTCACACTGCTTAGAATTATTGATAAAATAAAGAAAATGCTGCAGTAGCTCACTAAATACCTGGCAATTTGGCTCTTCTCATCATTATCCCACAAAATCAGACACATCCTGAGAAACAGTATGTTGTCACCTCACTACCAGTGCTAAGCCTGTGTTTGGGCTACCACTGCTCTCCAGATGATGAAGTTCCAGCTCCTTAGGAAGCTGCAGTGCATGTGTTCGTGTCCTAGACCAGTGATGGCGACCTATGGCATGCATGCTGCAGCTGTCACATGTGGCACAGAAGCACCCAAGCCAAGCCACCTCAGCAGCTGAGCACTGGATAATCAATGTTTTTTTTTTTCTAAACTAAGACCTCAGTATTCAGATTTAATTGCAGTATTGGCACTGTGCGATAAGTAGGTGGGTTTTGGGTTGACTTTTGGGCACCTGGTCTCTAAAAGGTTTGCCATCATTATCCTAGACCTTGCTGACTTTCAGACTCGCATCCACATCTTCACTCCTAAGTGCTGACCTTCGTCATCTTACTGAATTTCCCTGAACAGAACTTCTTGTCTTCCTCCTATGAATTCAAATATGCTGCTTTCTCTATCTGTGATCCCCTTCATGGCTTTCTTTTTACTCTTTACCCATCATCCTCGTCTCTCTTCATTTGGTTAATTACTACTTTAGGCCTCAGCCTCGATATGACTGTATTCTAAGAAACCATCCCAAGCCCTTAAATCCGGAGACAGCATGATTCCTTCAGGCTCTTGCAACAACTAATGACTTCCAGTCATGGAACTCATCCCACTAGGGTGTCCACCAGTCTGTCTCTTCCATGTGGCTATTACAGAAATGAGTCTTGCCAGCCTTGTATTCCTAGAAAATAGTATAGTATGTGTGTTCAATAAATAATTACTAACACTAGGAATAACATGTACTGTAGTCTTGGAAGCTAATGTAAGAAGCTGTTCCTTTGTATAATAAGTTCACAACAGATTTTAAAAATGTTTTTATGAGGGCAAAAACACACTCTTTAATCACTATAATTCAGAAAACTAATGTGTGTTCTAAGAGAGCTGTGGGAAGCAAAATATATAATGATTTAGAAAGTCCCCAGCAGTAGCATTAATTAAGGGTAGAAAGAAATTACTTAACATAACTGTGTAGCATAAACTTTTGTCAGGAGCAGGACTATAAAAAGTAACTGTGCTTCCTGTGTTAGGTGCCTCCCTTCACTCCAGCATGGTGCCAGGTACATGCTGTCTCTTGCTTTACAGGATAGAGTTACACCCTCTGCCTAGCATTTCATTCCCTTGTCTATTTATATAATCCCTCTGACTGTGCCTCTCCATTTACAGACTAAAAGGAATCCCATCCTGAGTGCATTAAGTCTTATACTTGGCTGCATCATGCAGATGTGTTTTACCTGGATTATGTTTGGCAGCAAGCTTCTGAATGATGATAATTTCATTGTATTTATTACAAAATCTCCCTAATGAGAGGAGATAGCTGATAAACTTGTTAAGCACAATCACCCTTGACAATATGTCTTCTTTCAACTGTGACTTTAGAAGTGTGCTCCCATATACAATATTTAAAATTTACTTATGGCCATAAAATGGTTCCAGTGCCATCCCCCTTTGCAAACCACAGAAGAAACCTGTGATCATGTGTGACATACTGATTTTTAAAGGAAAGATGGTTCATTTTTTCCTCCAAAAGTTGGGAGTTTGTCAAATCTCAAGTATTTTTTGCCTAAATGAGGCCACTATATTGACTTTTAAAAAATGTGTCAAATGAGAACACATAGAAATTACCAGAATCAAATAGAGAAAGAAGTCATTCTATGGGTAGAGGGACAAAGAGTAAATTTGGGCTGAAAACTTTAAAATGATCATGATGTTGGTACTTTTTATGTAAGCACAAATTTATAGGTAATAAAAAATGCAACGAAATGTATTAGATTAGAAAGTACAGAGAGAACTGCATACCATTTCATGGGTCTTTACGTCAATGTGGTTCAGTACATCAATGTTCTTAAAGAGAATTTTTACTTCTCACACACAAACACTGAAGCTGCTCACAAACACTTTTCTGGGCACTTTTAGATATTCAGATTTGCCCATCTGTACAAGTTTGCTCCTGAGTGCAAGAGAGGCCCTTTATTTCCAAAATGATCTTCAAAACCAATCAATATTTAATAAAAGATATTCTGGGTTTATTATTTTCTCATTCACTTTTTGCATTATTAAAATCTGACTACCCATGCTACCATTAATTTCTTCAATTTAAATAAAATCTTGGAGAATTTCTGTTTCAGAAATTACCCAAACAACCATTAAGTACAGGTGGAAGAGGAACCAGATGTTCACACATGTGCCGTTGGATAGGCAGTTGGATCTGAGCTAATAGTCGCAGCACACAAGTTCTAGGCTGCTTCTACCTCAGTCTATGACTTGGTACAATTTTGCATTTCCTTTCCACATACTAGTGGCTCTCAAACTCAGAACTGCCACGACCAGAAAAGCATAGGGTCCGAAGCCCAGGAGAGCGGTGGGAAATGAAGAAAAGACGAAGAAAACAAGAAAGAAGGATACATACCAAGATTACGCCTGAAAGTTGGGACCAGGTGGAACCACAGTTATAGCGGAAGCCAAACAGGAAGAGAAGGCGGGGCAAATAGTGCTACTAGGTCTATGTGGCCTAGGCAGGGGTAGCTTGATTGTTTCGTGATTGGGGCATGCGCAGGAAGGGAACAGGGAAGGATACAATGTAACTGTCTCCTGGGGCTGTGCCTTCCAGGGTCTACAATATGAGTCAAATGGACTGAGTCTGTTTGACTCTGTAATCTAGGGAGGAGAAAGGGAGCAGGGAGGAGAAAGGGCCATCTTCAGACTGGGCCGCTGCACAGAACCACCTGGAGGATTTGCTAAAATACAAATTTCTGGTTTCTATCCCAAAGTTTCTAATTTAGTGTGGAGTCCAATAATTTGATTTCCGAAAAAAGTTCTGAGACATTGGTAAGGCTTTTGTTATGGGGCATACTTTGAGAAACAAGGCAATTCCTACATCTCTTAATTTGCTTCTTTTTACCGAAGAGGGAAGCAGAAGGGCCACACAGGCCAGCAAGGCAGAAGTCTCTTGGTGACGTTGTGGGAACAGTTTTTATGCGATTCACATTAAGAAAAGAGAGAAGAAGGAGCACTCTTTTGGATCCAGTTCCCGATATTTTTATGTTATTTCAGGGAAAAGGAAATGGAATATGAACTGTCACCTTGGCAAAACAAACAACCCAGGGGAGTCTAGGAAAAAATGAAGAATGTGCTGCAATACTCCAAGCACGTTCTCTATCTCTCCATGTCTGTCCTTGCCCATGCTATTTCCTGGAGTTTTAAAATCATACATGAATGTAAAAGGGCAAAGCTTACCTGCAGGTATGCTGTTGGTAGGAACTGAAGGTCTTTCTTTGTATACAAAGTAAAAGCTTTCATCAGCTTTGTGTTCAGAGAAGAACAGCAAGGTTGTAAGTGTGTGGTTCTTTTGTTTGTCTGGTAATGGGGATCCAACTCGGGACCTTGCACTTGCGAAGCAGGCCGCGGAACCACTGAGCTAAATCCCTGGACCTGTCTGTATTTTTTAAATAAAGAGTGCAAAAAATTTGGGGGCTTTAAACACAGTAAGTTTAAATTTAAACATGAACTGATGTGTTCTTTGTGATCCATATAAACATTCACATATACGTTGTTAAAAATGGCATTATATAATTATGAAAAACATTTTCTAGTTGGTACACTGAAATATGAAAAATATTTGATTAGCTCATGAACTTATAAGGAATATAAAAATAGAGCTCCTTTTTTATATTCTAAAGAACAAATCCCACTCTAACTATTCCCGTTAAGTAAAAATATGTGAAACAATGTTTTTCTAGCCCTTAACTAAGGTATGAACTTATTACAAGTAGAATTACTCACAACAAAATACCTATGAAAATTGTCAACTGTATTGAGACTTCCTTTAATGTAGTCTATCTTGTAAAAGCTATTTTCTGTTAAAGAAATGAGGCTGCATGCTTTTGTTATTCACACAACATTTTCTGCATAGAATAATCCTTTGTCACAGCAATTTGCTGC
Source organism: Heterocephalus glaber (assembly GCF_053883595.1). NCBI lineage: Eukaryota > Metazoa > Chordata > Mammalia > Rodentia > Bathyergidae > Heterocephalus > Heterocephalus glaber. The sequence goes on from NW_028258317.1 coordinate 56,362,251, forward strand.
CTTGTCCCAGAGTTACCAGAAGATCAGGATATTTACAGTTGCATGAATTACATTGCTAGAATAAATATGACAATTCCTGCATATTCAGAGAGTATCATGAATCGGAACATAAGAAGGCATCTGCTTTCTCTGAAGCAAAGAACACGAACACTCTGTAATTTTCAGTAGGAGGGAGAACAATTTGTGAACCTAAAGCCAGCTTTCATCATTTATCCATAAACCCATTTCAGTTCACCTCAAGTCCAGACACAAAGTTGTCCTTATGTTGGAATAGAGTTTCCAAACTAAAGTGATTCAGTAAAAGAATATTCAATTTTAATAATCAATTCCCCCTCCCCTGTATATTAAATACCTTGTCTTGGGTAGAGAAATTCACATCAAACATCTAGACAAAAAGGCTTATAGTCTGATTTTTTTAATATAGACTTTTAAAGCAATACAATTTTTTTTTGTACCGGGGATCGAACTTGAGTCCTTGCGCTTGCTCAGCAGCCGGCAAAACCACTGAGCTAAATCCCTGGCCCAAAGCAAAACATTTTTTAAAGAAAATAATTTTATATGATTTTCTATTATTAAAAATTTGTCTTTTTCATCTCATCAGAGCTTCAAACACAAAGAAGTTATTTGAAAACATTTTTAGGAAAAATAAGGTATAGATAATTTCAATGAATAAAATCATGAGTAATGAAAATATATAATTTCTGAAATATTTTTTCACATAGTGCAAATGCTATAGTCAATTAAAGAAAAACACATCTCAGATTTGAATGATATTTATTCTTTTACTAGGAGAGGGGAAATTTATTATATTCAGTTTTGCTTGTTACTTAATGGTGGCAAAGGTGGCATAAAATAATAGAAAAAAATCTGGAATTATTTTCAAATCACAAGAATGAAGCTTATCTGCAAAGGGTGGACATTATCAAGACTATATGAGAAGGACATGAAAGTAAAAAATGTGCAATATAATTTTCAGTAAACAGTGATTTTTTTTTTTAATGGTTGGTGTACGTTTGCAAGTTTTCTGCTGTTCTGGGGACCCAGGAAGTGGGTGATGGAGTGTAAATATTCAAAATTGTGTTCATAATTTCATTTTGCATGTTATAACATGTACATATGTTATATATACTCTCCAAATATCTCCAAATCTGTCTTCTACATCAAAAGCTACTCTATTAACAAAGAAATGAACTTACTTTCTCCCTTCTATCCTTGAAAGTAAAAACAAATTCCATCAAGTCAGAATATGCATAAGATACTTTTTAATGAGGCGACATCTGAGTTATTCATGTTTTAAACAGAAAATTATGAATGAGTATGAGTGTCTTAGTTACTTTCCTCTTCACTTAAACATAGTACTTGACATCAATTCTAAGGAGGATTGATTTATTTTGGCTCACATTTTGTGGAGGTTCTAGCCCAAAGTTGGCTTGCTCCAAGGCAGTGTGTCATGGCAGAGGGGTATGGCAGAAGACAAAAAGCTCATAGTATGGCAGCTAGAAGTAGAGAGAGAGATCAAGGGAGGAAGGAGGGAGATACTGTATACCCTTCGAGGTCACACGCCCAGTTACACACCTCCTCAGACCAGACTTCACTTTCTAACATCACATTTAAGTATAAACTCATGGGTGGACAAATCCACTAATGTATATCACACACTGATGGTCAAATCATCACCCTAAAGCTCCACCTATGAGTTCATGAGGCTTTGGGGGAATGTATAGATATAAAACATAACAGTGAATATTATGGACATCAAAATCATTTTATGAGAAAAACATCACAAAGTGAACAAGTTAATAAACAAATAAAAGAAACTATTGTTTCAACAAGGTAGACATCCACTAAAATTCTTTTGTACAAACCTAATGTCGAAATATTATTTTATAGTTCAAAACACAATATTACTTGAATATCACTTTAAAATAAATTAATAAAAATTTTATATAACAGCGTTAAAATACTCAAAAGCATATTTGATTAATAAATAAATATTTGGAAAATTTAGAGTAGCTATTCAATCCAACTGTGGTGCCCAATACAATAGCCGTAGGTTAGATATGCTGCCAAATACATGAAATTTGAAAAATATGATGGAAGAACTGATGCTTTTAATTTTACATTAAAAATATTAAATACGCTTGGAGCAATTTTCTCAACTATAAATTTTGTGCATCTAAGTACAGATGGGGCATTTCTGGTAAAAATTTGGCCTTTAGATTGAGATTTTCTTTAAGATAAGTTATAAAAAAAGAAAAATGAAGCAAGATTTTATTCTTTTATATGGTTTATGTATTATATTAATAGTATTTTGTTTATGTGAGGTTAAAAATTATTACTGAAATTTTAAAAATTTACCTGTCTTAATTTTTAATAGCCACTAGAAATTTGATTATATATTGATCACAATATTTTAGCTGAAATTATTGAATCATTAATGACCTATATTGTAAATAACAATGAAAACACCTCAGTACTTCCAGTTCATGAATTCTGTAGCCAAATATTTGAGAATAGCCATTAAAATCAACCAGAAATTAGGGTTTTACAGTCACAACTAATATAACCAGGCAAGGCCTCTGCTTCTCCTTACTTATGAAACCATTTCAATTGTTAGTGAAGTGTCCAGAGCTCACATTAGATAACTTTTTTTCTGTAAAGACTTCTCCTGACTAGAGACCCAGCCTGCCCCATTCGTGCATCTGTGGCCCTGACAAACACCTGCATTTGTGTAGAGGAAGAGGCATCTCCTAACAGACACAAAGACAGTATGTAATCTAACTACTATGAGCATTCCCAACAACATGCCATATTGCAATATATGGTACTATAAATAAACACATTCTCAGAGTGCTGTTTAATGCTCTTATCATCCAGGTATAGCCTATTGCTTTTTCTCTGTAATATGTAGTGAGAATTCTAGCATCACCTTACATTTTGCCAAAGGTTCTCATAGTAATAATAGAACATAAGCAAAGCAGGTGTTGTTCAATTTATAGCAAAGAAACAGAATAAATTTCCTCTCTGGTTTGGTATAAAATATTTACTCTTGAAAACAAAAATGAAAGCTCCATACTTGTAAGTTAGTCAGTCCCACAGACCTAATCATAGGATCTAAAAGTAAATATAAAATTCATAGGATAAAAACGAACTAAACATGGACTTAACTTTATTTCCAGAAATCATTTTACTGTGTTTTACTATTTAATTTATATGATTTAAAGGAGCATCAAAATTAATGGCAATATAGTGTACCCTCCAAATCTAGTTCACTTATTAAAATTATTACTTTTGTATAGTTACCTAAATGAGTCATTGGAAAAAAGAAGTTCTCCTTTAAAAAATTTCGTGAAAATGCTACCTACCTTTGGAAGGAATTTTGCACTATAGTCAATTAAAATCTGTTTTTGGTTCACAGTAAACCACATTTTCATGCTACATACTTTATTTAATGATAAGGAAAAACAACTTAGCTAGTGCTTTTAGGCAGCTAGAGGGCACTGAGGGGGATATATTTCGATAAGTCCTTAATATCCCTTTTGGAAGAGTATTAGTATTTTCTTATTCAATGTAGATTTCTTAAGTAGCTGACATTTATTTTGTTTCCTACCACCTGATCCTGCTACCTTAAAATCTGTTTTTCATTTGTTTTACATTTATTCATGTTCTAATGGTTTCCAGTGATTTTCAATTAGAATTTTCTTAAGAAGTGACTTTTAAGATCTTTCTCCCTGTACAAGGCATATTGGACCTATGTGTTTAAAAAAGAAAACAGGGGCCGGGGATTTAGCTCAGAGGTTCTGCCGCATGCCTCGCAAGCACAGGGACCCGAGTTCGATCCCTGGTACAAAAAAAAAAAATTAAATTAAATAAATAAAAAGAAAAAAGAAAACAATTCCCCTATTTTCTAAACTTTAATGGATCATTCATGTTGATTATATGCTTAACAGTTTCTAATTTTAATGATTAAATTAAAGGCTTATAGTTCACTAAAATATGAGGCAAACATATTTATTTATATTAAGTATCATACCTCTTTTGGTGTTTTTATAAATAGTACATTTGTGTGCTGAAGTTCAGAGCAGGTTTAAACCACATGGGTTTTGAAGGATGTGATATCTTACCTTTTTAACAAAGGTTAATTTCACAAATTTATACTCAAAAGCATTTTGCTGTTGAGGTATCAAACCACAACACACTGGCAGATTGTCAATGTTTTGATGTAATGAATCCACAAGGTTTCATATTTATTTAATTCTCATGTTTATCAAGCCATTGTGGTGGTTATCCCGAGAGATTTTTCAAGCAAACACCTTATCAACATAGATTTGAAGAGAGATTTTGATAAAACCCGACAAAAAGGAATTTGGGTTAAAAGTAAAATCATGAGTTCACTCACAACTATCACCCATGCTACTCATTCTGTAAGTCATGTAATGGATTTTGTCATTTTGACATACAGAACATTTCTTTTCCTCCATCACCTTTGAATTAATTGGCTTGTACAAAGGATGTAAGGGGAAGAGGGACGGAGTTTGCAATTCCCAGGGGCTCCGATAGCTATTTGTATCAGTGAAACATTTTGAAGTCAGGTAGATGTTAACCTAATAAGGCAAGCCCCACTGGCTCTCTGTCTCCTCCAGACAATAAAATGGCATAATTGTGTCTGTGCTTCGCTTTTCAATTGTTCTTCTATGACACAGGCTGAGAACTAGCTACAGACTCTTATTAACTTAAATTAGACTGATGAGAAAGATGATAAACACTACAGCATAAAGATTTAAGAAGTAAATCCTAAATTTAAGCCTCAAAGATGTGGAGTGCAAAGAAAATAAAGGTTAAAAGGACAAACTGGACCACTGCTTCCTAGATGTTGAAAACAATGTTAACCAAGCAAAGTCTTAGCCCATTTGAATGAATATTTCTGACTTGTACAAGGAGAAACCTCAGCACCTACAGGACAAAAGCCCAGGTTCACAATGGCATTAAGCCTTTTCTTGCACTTGATTCTGCATTTATTATTAGCTTGGAGATGGAAAGGGTGACTATAGTGGGAGTAGGAAAGTTAATTATTTATTTTTAAATCTACGGTTTGTAAGTTTTTAATAAAGTATGGAATGTTTGGGAAGATTGAATTTAAGTGCACTGCATAAGGAATGTACCATGAGAAATTTCATCTACTTTTATTGTTTTAGGAGAACACTTATTAGTAATAAATGTGCATGAATGAGTGGATCACTCCTCTAATCTCAAGAGAATCTCAAGTTCCAGCCCAGCATGGGCAACTTAGTTCGACCTTATCATGAAAATAAAAAATAAATTCAAAAAATGAATTGAGATGTAGCTCAGTGCTAAGGCCCTGAATTCAATCTCCTGTAATACTAAAACAAAAGAAAACAAAATTGTACCATTAAAATGTATGCACTCTATATTTTCCCATATTCATTATTCATTAAAAGTTGTTACAATGAGTCTTAACTTTTGTTCTATTCCTTCTAATGTTCATTAATTTCTTGAATTCTCACTGAGTAAAAATTTAAGGATATAGAGGAAAGGTAATCATTTGTTTTGCAAATTCTGTATTAGTCTTGTTTAAAATATTTATTATAATAAGTTAGGTATAAATATGTGTTTATATCTCTAATCCTTGTGGAACATAAAGAATTTAAGGTAGCAAATAAAATAAAATAATAATATATTTTAAAATTTGACTAAATTAAAAAAATCAAACCTAAGTAAAGGAAGAAAATTAGAATGAAAGCTGTTTGTATCAACCTAGTGCAATATAATTGAACATCAGACTAACTTAGGGTTTTCTGAAAGCCAAAGTGAAAAGACAGGCAAGTAGGGAACAAGAAGGAATCCTCAAAGGAGGCAACACTCACAAGAAATGCAGCCTGAAGCCCTTGGGACAGCAGCACATGTGGCACACTGAGTGTGGATCCCCTCCAGGTCTGCAGTTTATAGCAGATGTCTGGTACATTTGGAAGGTACAATTGTGTTGTTATTACAAATAAAAGTGAATTCTGGTGAAATGACTCACAGCAATTTGTCCATTCATAATTAATAGGTTCCTTGGTTGATTTTTGAGTCCCTCCCTTCCCTCTTTCTCTGCCCAAGCTAGAGGTCACCAAGCTCCTGATTCTCTCTCCAACACACCAAGCGGGATGCTACATGAAAGCAAGTTTCAGATACAATTTGGCAGACACAATTTCCTCATTGACTATGTACAAAAACATTCAAACAAGATCTTATTCAAACTACATGATTCTAGTTCTCCAACCTTCAGGCACTGGCCAGCAACTTGCATAAAAGCTTCTCTGGAGTCCCATGTGACAATAGTCTTGAGGAATCAGCTAATCATCTAATCATAACTAAACAAGTCCTTGCTTATTCTTGAGGGCTAGGGGTAAGATTGGGAATCCTATAATAGGATGAAAGCATGGAAGGATGTTAAAGCAGGAGCCATTAGATTCTTATATCATTACAATGGGAAAAAGCTTTTCAAACATCTCTATTCTATTGCAGGCGGAGAGAGTGATATTAGAAGTCATAGTTATTTGATGTCATTGCACTCAGAATTACTGTTTTTAAGTTAGAGGATGCTCACTAGGACTTTTCAAATTCTCTACCTACATTACTACCTTAGGAACAAATTCTTAAGTAAAACACTTCAAATTATAACCAACTCTAGCACGTAGAATACATTTCATTTATTTACCCACATACTACGTCTACACTGAAATATTCAAAATAAATTGTGGGCAACATAATATGTTCATGAGGACTCTTAAAGTTTTCCAAAGATATCTTTATCAACTTTTCCTCTCAAATATCTATCTGCTAATAAAAAATCATTCTCATCAAATGTATTTAATTTATAATACAGTCTTCTTTTAGAACCTTATTTTTCATGTTTCAAACTGTTCAAGTTTATGTTTCAAATTATTCCCTATGTGTCATTTAATGTATCCACTGAGACTTTGTAAATTGGAATACAATAGAGATCTGTGCTTCTGTTACACAAGTGAGAACAGAAAGGCTCACCCTGGTACAGTGTTGTGTCCAGAGCCACACAGCACAGCTTGGTAGAGCTGGCATTCCTTGTCTTGTGGTTTTCCATGGACTAATTTTTCCATGTGATTTCCTTTATTTGTAAAAATCTTTGGTATTTTTTCAGGAAAGTCTGTGAGAGGAATATATTTATATTCTTTCATTTCCCCAAATTATGCAATAAAATGATTTTAAAACTTTTTCTTTTGATGGATAGGAGTAAGTTTTTAAGTTAACTAATGGACTTTCCCTAAAAAGAAACATTCTTCAACATAGAATTTAACTGTAAATTGAGCAAATTTTATTGCATAAAAGGCCTATTTTGAAATAAAAATGGAATAAAATCTTGTCCATTTATTTTCCACTGGTTGTGCATAAAATGAATGTAGTTTAGACAAAATTCTTTATTTTTTTCTTTCATGGGTAATTAATTTGAAGTTCTCTAAATTTAGAATTCATTTCTTCTCCTCTTCCAGTGCCTTCTTCAATATGGAATGAGCTCCTTCTAAGCAAATAATATTGCTTTATGGAAACAGAAGTAAGTATGAGTCAGAGAAGGTAAGTTTGTCTTGCCTATTTTTGCTGGTTATTTGCTAATTGACCACCTACTTTCTGTTACTACATTAAATCTGAACTGCAACATCTGAAAAGTGGTGTTTGAATGAGAATCATACAGGTTTTATGAAAATGCTAAATAGGGGCAAAATATGTCAGGGTATTCTGTGGGTTTTCTCTCTTTTTTTGGCAAAGTCTTACTTCAGGTGTTTGCCCTCTTATCCCATGTCACTGGCCACACTCTTCACTCTTTTGCTCATCTCTCTTATTGCATTTACTCTTTGCCAAATTCTGTGCTTCTCCCAGGAGAACGTAATTCATGGTAAGAATAATATGTTGTTAGTCTTTGTAGGTCTCCTCTATGAATAATGCTAGATACAGAAGAGATTCTGAAAAAATGTCATTAAACAAATGAATCCATAACAACTGAATGGAATTCAATTTAAACCATCATTCAGGGTTGTTGTGAAGATCAAGACTGGTCAGATGTGACAAAGTAAATTAATTCCTTTAAATTTATGTGTCATAAACAATATTCCCTTTCTTCTCCTATCATGCATATGTTCAATAAATCAGAGAGAGCTTGAATAAAATAAACCTTATAACTCATTATGAATTTGGGCCTAACCTTAGGCAGTTTGTAAATGCTGACGTTGTACAGACTAAATGTAAAAACCCTGGAGTCAGGTGCCGATGTTAGCAATGCCCCATCCTTGTCATGGTGCTTACTGAGGTTAATAAGCACTGTGGATAGCTCAGACTGCTAAACAAGGAGCTATGACAGGAAATCAGATGGGGAATTGATGGCTGCCTTGGGCTCACTGAGATTTGTGTCTAACAAGGCAGAAGTGTCGCTGGCCTCTTTGGAGGTGAAGTGAAGCGATGGACCCATGCTGGGCACAGGACATGCCAGGTCCTGACAGGCTATGGTGTGACCTGCTGATCCTAACCACCCTGGACATCTTTTGAAGAACAAGGGAGCTGGGTGATGGCCAAAGGCAGGCAAGGATGCAGGGGGAAGGAAGTGTAGGCAGAGCCCACAGAGTAGCAAAAGAAAGGGCAAGTGAGATTACTGGTCATCTGGTGTCTTAGATCACATGCAAAGCAAACGTCAAGCACAACAGCAAACACAGCCTTTGAGCATTTTGTCTCCAAAGAGTATTTACCAAGTGCTGTCTGGCTCAGTCTCTCAGACTCTGCTAAATATGCATTTGTTAATGTTGTGCTCCTGACTTTCTTTTCTTTGATTTTTGTTAATGTGGTTATTATTTCTATTTTTTAAAAAACCTTAATACCTAATTTTCTTTCACAGGAACACTGACTCTGAGTGAAAGAAGAAAGAGTGAGAAGAGAGGATAAAATTCCAAGGAGCATTTCTTAGAAAGCTTTTCCAATTTTCCAATAGAAAGAAATGTAAGGGGGGTATTATCAAATATCATAAAGGAACAGACTTAAATATATTATTAAATATCAAGTATGCATTTATTTACACACTTTTCTTCATTTTAAAATACTAATATTTGAAAAGGAAATAGGGATTTATTTAACTCATGTTATTTTTATAAGATACTTTTTCTTAAAATGCAAAACAGTATCAGTAGTAACAGTATACTTTATTTAATTTGATAATTAAGGCATACAAATATATCAAAATATTTTGAAACATTATTATATTTGTCATGTTAAAGGGAATGGAAAAAATGGGCAGATATAAATGGGGTGAAAGTTTTTGTGTGCCTTTATTGTTACCATTGCATCACATTTTCCCTCAACTCTTTGCTTATATAACCTTTGCTGTTACTGAAATAAAGACTGTGTTTTGTTCTTCCTTAAATTTTCAGGACCTAAAAAATGTTCAGAAAATAATAGATTTTTAAGTAAAGATGTATTTAAAATTACTGGTAAATTAAAAAATGAGTGAAATTAATGTTTCATATATATCACATCATTTAAACCCCTTAATTTTTAGAATGGTAGAAATTATTTTTAAATATATGAGAGATGATCAAAAATATGAATGTTTAAATTTTTTAAAAGTTATTACAATAACAGACATATTACTGTTAATCCCCCTCAAGATAAACATCCCTTACTTTGGACACACTTACAGCATCATTCCTGCCACTTTTTGAAGCAGTTCTCTAAGTCCTCTTTCATGTCTTTCATTATTGCTATCTATATTTTTGTAGTAAGATGTCTATTCAGCCTTTTGCCCTTTTTAAAAAGAACCAATTTCTGGTTTTCTTATTGTTGAGTTTTTAAAGTTCTTTGTGCATTTTGGCAAATTGTGCTTTTATAACAGGAATATCTTTTGCAAATATTTTGTCCCTTTTCATTGTTTATATATTGTTTTTCATAGAGCAGAAGTTGTTCCTTCTAATTACAGTTTAGATATCAGTTATTTACTGTGAGTAATGGATTGAATATTGATTCTAAAAATGTCATTGTCATACCCAAGATTATTCAGGTTTTTACCTACATTATATTTTAGGGATTTTATAGTTTTGAGTTTTAAATTTATTCCACGATACATTTTGAGTTAGTTTTTGTGAACAGTAAATTTCATTCTGACATTCAGGTTTTTGTATGTGTATGTCCATGCATTATCATTTGTTTTAAAGATTGTTTTCTCTTTTGTGTTGCATTTATTAATTTATCAAAGATTAGTTGACTATATTTATGTGGGTCTACTACATAGGTTACTATTCTATTCCATTAACATTATTTGTCTATTCTGTTGCCAAGTACCACAATATCTCTATTGCTGTAACTTTAAAATAAGTCTTGAAATCAGTTAGTCAGTGGTCCCACTTTGTTTCTTTCAATGTGAGTTGGTTCTTCTGAGTCTTTTGATTCTCCATGCAAACTTCAATATCCATAAAATAACTTGTTGGGATTTTATTTGTATTTCATTTAACCTATAATTTAACTGAATATAATTTATATCACGACTAAAAGGAGTTTCTACCTATTAATATGAAATATCTCTCTACTTATTTAGTACTTGATATCTTTCATAGAACTTTATCATGTTTCTCTCTTAGCGCTTGTACATATGTCCTTAAAGTTATACCTATGTGTTTCATTTTGAAGGGTGCTAATGTAAATGTTAATGTGTTTTAACCTCATCCACCACTTGTTTATTGTTGGTATACGAAAAAAACTGACATTTTTAGGGAAGCAATACTTCCAAATTCATTCCTGGAATCAAGTGTTACTTTGATTCCAAAACCAGGGAAAGACCTAACCCAAAAAGAGAACTACAGGCCAATCTCCCTAATAAACATAGATGCAAAAATCCTCAACAAGATACTGGCAAACAGAATACAGAGGGTCATCAAGAAGATCATACACCCTGACCAAGTCAGATTTATCCCAGGGATCCAAGGATGGTTCAACATCCATAAATCAATAAATGTAATACACCATGATAACAGAGTCAAGGACAAAAACAACATGATCATCTCAATAGCTGCAGAAAAAGCATTTGACAAAATCCAACACCCATTCATGATAAAAACACTGCAGAAAATTGGAATAGAAAGTCTTTATCTCAACCTGATTAAGGCTATCTATGAAAAAGCAACAGCCAACATCATACTAAATGGTCAAAAACTGAAAACTTTCATGCTAAAATCAGGAACAAGACAAGGATGCCCACTATCACCACTACTGTTCAGTATAGTTCTGGAAACATTAGACATAGCAATTAGAAAAGAGAAAGAAATAAAATGAATAAAGATAGGAAAAGAAGTGAAACTGTCATTATTTGCTGATGATATGATACTTTACATAGAAGACCCAAAAAACTCAGCCAAAAGACTTCTAGACTTAATTGACAGATTCAGTAGAGTAGCTGGATACAAGGTCAACACTTAAAAAACAGTAACCTTTTTATACACAAATAGCAGACTCACTGAGAGAGAAATTTGGGAAACAATTCCTTTTACAATAGCATCCAAAAAATGAAATATCTAGGAATCAATCTAACAAAGGAAGCAAAAGACCTCTACACTGAAAACTACAGCACTCTGAAAAAAGAGGTCAAAGAGAATACAAGAAAATTGCAAGACATCCCTTGCTCCTGGGTAGGAAGAACCAATAGAGTGAAAATGGCCATACTTCCAAAACTGCTATATCATAAAGGGACAGACTACCAATCTTGACAATTTAAGGGTTATGTTTTTCAAGTTATTTAGGAAACATGTCTTCTATTTGAAATTGCTAATTCTCTCAAACAAATAATTATTCTCTTTTTATGCAAAATTTTATAACACTGTGGAATGATTTAAAAGTAATACCAATTGATACTACATAACATGGAAACATTAGAAAAACTTAAGAAAAAGTTCATATGATTTAAAGATATAAGTGGTTAATATCAGATTTTAACTGTTATTAACTCTCATATTCTTTCTCTAGTAACATATTTTATGTTACTTGTATTTTAGACTATTGTTATATACTTCTATGAAAGAACTATACATGAAGTACTACATAAAATATTACATATTAAAATGCAAAATAATATGTTTAATATTATGTATATTAGAAATGGACAAGAAAATAATCTTAATTATAAGTAGTAATGATTAATTTCTTTATATGATTCAATACTAATAGATTAGTTTGTGATGATTTAATATGTCCCAAACATAACACTATATGTATTGTTGTTAGCATTGCATTTTTGTATTGTATTTAGGGTGTTCATCTATGGGGATCTAAAGATAGTTCTTAGTTATACATTTGGTTCAACAAAATTATTTCATTATAGTTACTGTTTTTAAGTACTGATTTCTTTGTCTTTGGAAAAGAATATTTTTGTTTTATAATGTAGTTGTAGTCAAGCATGGGCCATCTTCTAGTTTTGTCTTGAGAAAATTTGCATATAGTCATCTATTATCTTCTTTTGAAGTACAGAATACTCTAGGAAATTCAAGAACATTATACTAGTTTTAGAAATAATATCTTTGAAGAGGAATCATAATGTTCTAAAATTAAATAGTCATTTTTTGGGGGAAGTTTATTTTTATTTTGGCTACTATGCTTTAAAATATTAAAGGAGCTAAATTCATGGTTATTTTTACTAATATCCAATATATATTGCATCAAAAAAGATGAAAAACAAAATTGAATGAAAAAAAATTGCTGTGACTCTGAAAAGTCATATAAAATTGACCTTTGTTAAATAATCTATGTTATCTGAGCAAAAATTGTATTCTGCTAGAATTATATGTTCTATAAGCATACTTGTAATGCATTTGGTATTACTCACTAACATCTAGACTTGATTTTTATTTATTTTTATCCCAGAGTATAAGTACAAGCCTTGACTAGATAAGCGTGTGAAGATATCACGCCTAGAATCATGTTGTAATAATAATATAATGATACAAGACTCTCATTTGTGTCTTTAATAAACACTCAGTGAGAAGCTTATTGGTTAAAAGATCTGATTCTGAAAGACTGACTGATTGCCATTTTTGCCTGTGCCTTTTATAAAGTGTGTGTACTTACAAAAGTTACTAATACTCTGTGCTTTAACATTTCATGAACAAAATGGATATAATCAGAATACATACTGTTGTAAGAATTAAATGACAATATATTTAAAACACGAAGAGTAGTATCTGAGACATAGTTAAGTGCTAAGTTAATATTAGTGCCTTTATGTGTACTATGAGGACTTTAAATGGCTATTAAAAATCTTCTAAGGGGCTGGGGATTTAGCTCAGTGGTTCCACTGCCTGCCTCGCAGGCAGAAGGACCCAAGTTCGATCCCCAGTACCAAAAAAAAAAAATCTTTTAAGAAACTTACAAATATAATGAAGGAGATAATAATTGTACTTAAGACAATAGTGCAAAATGTATAGTACAGAGTTCATATTAATCTTTTAGGATGACATGACTGTATACATATTTCTCATCTGTAATGTGGCTATAGCCTTTTCAGTTTCTAATTTAGTATTAATAAACCTTGAGTAGCTTTGTGACATTGAGAAAGTTATTAAAACACTATCAGACTCAGTTTTCTCATCTGTAAAATGGGGAAAATAGTAATGTTACCTTTTATAATATTATTATGAGTTTTAAATAACTAATAAATGTGTAGGGCTTAGAGAATTACCTGGAATACAGTAATGTTACATGAGCATTAGCCATAATCATCATCATTGTCATTTATACTTTACATTTTATATATAGTTACAGTCCACAGAGTTTCAATTCAGTGATAACAAATACTGAGTGTATAAAATAAGTGAAGTAGGGAAGAGTATGTTAAAATGAAAAGAGGTAGCTTCAAATAGCATTCCCAATATGTATTAAATATCTTCCATTACTCATTGTAGTCTATGGCATCCTATTATGAGAGAGACAGAGACAGAGAGAGACGGAAAGACAGAAAGAGGCAGAGATAGAGAGATGCAGAGAGAGAAAGAGAGGTCTAGTAATAAAGAAGCATATGTCTCAGTGGAGAGGACCCAATCAGTTATTAAATTAATAACCAGTAACTTCAGATTCTTACCATGATATAGAAAAATTCAAAGGGAAAGAGAGATTAAGAGTCATGGCATAGATGGTCCTAGCCATTTTTAGGTAAGCCCCTTCTAATAAGGTGACATTTGAATTGAGCTCTGAAATATAAATCTTTCAAAATGTCAGAACTGCCAAAATGAGCAAAGTATGTTGTACATACATAATACAATATGGTAGAACTCAGAAAATAAGTTTCAACTAAAGCATTGCATGAATGGACTTTTTAACAATTAAATTAGTTTACAAAGACTCAGCTTCATGTTGTATATATGAGATATATCATTTTAATAAGTGATTCCAAAATTTTAAATGAGAGGCTAGATGATCCCCTACCAGAACAATGCAGCAAAAAGTCATATTGTTGATTAAATTTAAGGTGTAATACAGCCTGGCATTTCAGAAGATTAAGAAGGAAGCATTGCAATGCTAAAGGCTACAAATCCTGATGAAGAGAAAATGGTACAGTGTAATAATAATGAATATATCTGATTCCCAAATGCATATAAAAATATTCCCCCAAATTGGCCTTCTATTAGGTCATATAAAAGATCTCACTACATTCTAAAACGTAGACATAATGCAACCAATATTCCATGAACACAATATACCAAATTAAAAAGAACTACAACTCTTTCCACTTGGATATAAGAGTTTTTGTTACGTTATTATTGAATCAAAGTGGAAATGCCAACAAAATTTCAGCACTGGTAAAAATACTGGCAATTGTATATTACAATCTATGAAATGCAGCTAAAGCAATGCCTATAGTAGAATTTCATTGATTTTAAGAAAAGGCAATATTATGGTATTTAAGTAGCTTTAGAGCCTAGGAAAAAAAGTGAAATTTCCAAAATGTTTGGTGAAACAAGAATAACAATGATTTCCAGATTAAGTTTGTATGAAAAGAAACTACAAAATAATATCACATATGAACATTTATATAAAAATCTTAAAATATCACCAATAATTAGAATGCTATAGTATACATTCAAAGAATAATGTATCACAGTCAGATGAGATTTATTCTTGTAATATAAGAATACTTCAATATTAAGCTAAATATGAATAAGTTTAAGGACAGCCATTATTTAATAATTTCTTAAAGAATTGACAAAATTAAACAATTCCTGTATAAAGACCTTCAGTTTTATACATAAATACATACATACATTTATGTGTGTGTCTCTGTATTATATTTAATACCAAAACTTATTGTCCTATAGCATAAAAATGATTAACCTAAGATCCATCAGTACTTTAGCTCTGACTTCTTATTTACAGGATATGGTGTACTGAAGGACCTGAATTGTGTTCTTCCAAAACTCATAGGTCAAAGCCTTAATTCCCAATGTGATTGAACTTGGAGTTGGTACCTTTAACAAGATAATTTAATTAAGTGAGATCATATAGATGGAGCCTTAATTTGATAAGGTTGGTGCTGTTATAAGAAGAGAAACCGAGAGTGAGCAGGCACAGAGAAAAGGCTATCAGAAGACACACCAAGATTACGTGTGAGGAGAGAGTCCTACGCAAACAGCACCTCTGTTGATACATTTTGATTTTCCAGTCCAGAATCATAAGGAAAGGAATTTTTGTTAAATTTGTGGTACTCAATTATAGCAGCCCCAGAGTACTAATACACACACACACACACACACACACACACACTCACACACTCACAAATACAAGGATAAGAATACCAAGTTAAATAGAATCACAGGAAAGTGAGAGACAAATCCAGAACTTGGATATTTTGTGGGATTGGACCTTGGTTCCTTCAGCAGACAGTTGCCCCACACTGAGAATAACAGACGGAAAGAAAAGCAAGATATGGACCTGATTAGGAACCTGGCTTGGCAATGAATGGTAAGAGCCAGATTGGGGACAACTGAGTAAGTTTGAGTATGAAGTAGGCAGTAGATAATATTGATAATAATTATTAATTTTGTTAGACATAGAAAAATGCAAGTAGGACATATATACTGAAGGGAAATACTGAGGGGGTTTTTTGCTTAAATTCTTTTATTGGTACATTTTTAAATACTGAGGTATTTTTATCAGGGTTCACTAGAGGAACTGATGTAATACAAAATGTATGTATGATATGTACAGAATTTACAAAGTAAGTTTACAATGGCCTCCTGCAACATGGTCCTCTGTGCTGGAGATTAGAAGATCCAGCCAAAAGTTGAAGGCCTGAAGCTCACTGCAGAGTCCACATGGGGAAGTTGAAGGGTCTGTGATGGCCAGCTGAAGAGTATGCACTGGAAGCCTGGATACAGAAATCCAAAGGTGATGGAGAACACTCGAAATCCTCTGAAAATGCAAAAAGTGAGACTATCTCCTTATTTCCCTTTTTATTGCATCCAGGCTACAAGCCTATTGGTTGGTGCCACCCACGGCCAGGGTGAATTTTCCCTCTGCAGTAGGTCAGTCATCCAGACACATCCAGATCTCTGCTAAACTAATCCACTAGGCATTTCTTATTCAAGTTGACACAACAATTAACTATCACAGTATTTATGTTTGGGATTTTGTATTATCCAGTATACCTTAAACCTTTAAGTGTTTTTCAATCAGGAAAGAATAAAAAGATTGCAGAAGCTCTAAGAGATCTTAAAATATTTAATAGCATATTTATATTGGGAAGAAATATTCACAAAACTGGGTCAGTTGTTTCCTTCCCATTCCATCCCTCTCCCCTCCCCACCTGGCTCCTTTTGAGCATGTCTGAGAAAGAGCTCAGAAGCCTTTGGGAATCACCCTAAGTAGGAGATTTTGGACTTTGAAGCTGAAAACAGAAATTATGTATCATACAACTGTGTACTACAAGGATGTCAAAGAATTCCCACGTTCAAGCATGAGATAGACCAACAGAAATCCTTATGCACTCTCTTACCTTTGTCTCTATTTCTGCATACAAAATGAGCAAGCAAACAAACAAAACGGTGTTTTGCTTCCAATAATGTAGAGCACTTTTTAAGAAACTGAACCTTCCTACACCTAACTGCTATGAACTTTGGACAAAATACAAGCAAAGGAAGAACTACTAGAGAGCTCTAGAAAATGAACAAAAGTGAGCAGTTTCTGGAAGGGAGTTGAAACATTGATGCAATTGACATGAGTGAATTCCTCCTGCTGTAGTATGTTGTTCCGGTTGCAGGAACAGGTTCTTGGGCTAGTGAAAACTTTAAAAGAAAGCGTGCTAGTTTCCTGCCTAAAGAAGAAGAAGGAAATCACAGCAGCTAGCATTATTACAGATTGAAAAGAGAATGCCAGAAAAATGGCCAGAGGAGAGCCTAAAAATGTTTATATAAACTGCCCATATTCATGAGTGATCCCTTAACATGTGCAGCACAGGCTAAAAGAAGGCTGGAGTGGGACCTGAGCTACTGATTAACACAGGTCAGGAAGAGTTTTTAATGTGACCTTAATAGAGGTCATTTTCTGATAGAACATAATAAGCAATGTGATTAAGAGGAATGGAATGGAATAGAATGGAGTAGAATAGAATAGAATAGGATAGGATAAGATAGGATAGGAATGCAATATAATATAAATCAACAATGGTATGGATTAAACTACTGAGTTTAGGTCTTCATTTTTAAATCTCAGATATAGTTTCAAAAAGGAAATTCAATATAAAGATATCTGACTAACTTATACTTTACTGTCCAAAATGTTTAGTAAAGAGACATTTGATGTTTAAGGAATTCTTGTGATCCTTTCTTTAAAACAAGCTTTGGTTAACTATATTTCTTTGAGGTAGAAGGTACTATGTTGCCAAACAAAATCAGAATTCAAATGCTGGCTTTGTTCAAGTAGTCTATAAAGCTGTAATACTGAGTTCTGTTCCTACAATTATTTTTCTTTAAAAGATACCTGCCCTTATGACTAAGTGGCTGTAACATCCTATTAGGTCTAATAAAATATTAACTAGCAAAATAATTCTCCATAATTAAATGTTGCAATATATTTTATCCCTAGATAAATGAGTACATCCAGAAAACATGCTTTAGCTTTTTAAAAACCATTTTTAATTTGAAGTGAGGTATTTTGTTAATCAATTTACTTACATTTGAGGGTGTAATTTGTCTTTATTCTAATAAACCTGTGTTTTGTTGTGTGCTTTTACTTTGGAAATCTTTATATCACTTAAGAAATCAGAGTATTTTTGAGCTGCATGATTTAAAGATATTTACTTTGTTTTGTTGCATACACAACACAGAAACTAGGATTCCAGATACGCAGCCACGAGCTAAGTCCCTGTAGTATGCAACTTTCTCTAATGACCTACGTAGACACTAAGTTAAAGTTACTTTCATTGCCTAAACTTGGAATATCTTTTGATTTCTGAGGTATAATGCAAGAAATTAATATGTCAAAATATTCACTAATTCACATTACCTTGTCTAGAATCTATTCTAGACAATGAGCTAAGTCCTGATGGGGCAAGTACTGGCCACTTAAAAGGAAACACAAAGTAAATGAGACCCTTTTTTTTACATGTGCATAACCATTCTACTCCTCAGAATTTATAATTTACAAATGTTATGATTTATTAGATGCTATTCTAGATTTCAGGTTAATTAGTACTGATGTTTTCTGTCTCCAGTCGAGTTGAATTTGGAGCCCAGACAGTGGTAGTCTTTTGAGGGAAAAGAGAGAAGAAATGATAGACAACAGGTAATATTAGCTAATAGATTGTCTCTTACCAATAGTGTAAAATTAATAACTATTCACTTATTGGCTTTAAGTATTCAAACTGAATATATATATATATATATATATATATACTCTATCCTTTCATCTTTTCTATGTCCAGATTCTTATTCTCTTAAAATTACTAAGAACTCTGCTCCATATGGCTCGATATGGGTATGAAGATGTCATCATTTTTATCAACCACTTAGATCCATACTTTTGCTGCTGACCAAAATCAAAGGAGATCATTTATTTTGGCAAAAAGGAAGAAGGGTTTATACAAAACCAGATCCCAGGAAATGGAGAGGACTCATCACCTAACTCACCATCTCAACATATAGAGGTGTGTTAGGGTCTTTTATAGCAAGGAAGAATGAGAAGAGGAAACACAATGAGAGGATAGGCATATTTAGGCTTGTTTCATCTCTCCATAGACCTAGACCTCTCCCCTTCCTTTGGCTGTGGAAAAGGTCCTCTGGTGTCAGGATCTACATAATTCTGTCCATTCTTCTGGCCTGAGAAGAGATGGGGGTGGCTATTCATGCCCTAAGCCTGAAGAAGTTTGGAGATGATACTTGTCTCTGAAGGAAAAATATAACTTTTAAGATTCAACTTTGCCTTGAAAATACTTTTTTGGGGGAGAGAGCCCCAGGAAACTCAGCTCATTCAGAGACCCTAGGAAAGAGTTTCCCAGAGCTCAGCCATCCAGACATTCATAGCCCTCTTCAGCCATGATCCAAGGGGCCTTGGCTACTCCTTGAGCTGTCAGCAGAACTTGGCATCATCCCCATGATGGTGCTTTTAGGGGCATGCAGAATGCAAGAGTTGTAGAATCACAGAGGCTTCCTTCGATTTCAGGAGATCTAGAAGATCAATTAGTGTTCTCCTGAGAAGGCAGTGTGTGCAGCTGTGAGAGTAAAAGTGCAATGAAGATCCCAGGAAGTAGAAGAAGCCAGGAGTGTAGAATGTCTGAGGAAAGTCAGGGGCAGTGAACAATGCTGTCTTAAGAGAGAGATCATTAGGGTTGCAACTGGCAATATCATAGTGACAGTGCTGCCCAAGCTGTTTGTTGTTTTTGTTTTTGTCTTTTTGGTATGGGGATCTAACTCAGGACCTTGTGCTTGCGAGGCAGGCAGTGGTACCACTGAGTTAAATCCCTAGCCCTGCCCAAGCTGTTTGTAGTTCACATCTTTCCCCTACAAGATTTATTGTTTGAAGGCTAGGTTTTGTCTTGCTTTGGTTTCATTCCTTTCTACTCCACTTTTCCATTTTGAAATGGATATGTTTACCCCATGCCATTGTATGTTGGTAGTGTTTAACCTCCTTTTTGATTTTTGTAGGTGCTCATAACTGTGAGTTTACCTTGAACCTCAGAGCATACTTTAGACTTTTTAGCACTCCTGGAACTGTTAATTAAGATGTTAGTAACTCTTAAGAGATGGACTAAATGCATTTTGCATGAAGGGATGCATATGAGTCTTTTGAAGACCAAGTGTGGAATGGATCATAAATGTCCCACAAAGGCCACATGTGCTCATAGGTGGGAATTTTGGAAGGTGCCTGAATCATGGAGACCCTATAGTTGATTTGCTAGTAAAAGGTGGTGTCTTGTTGAAATATCTGGGTCACTGAGAGATTGATCTGAATGGACATATCTCCTTTCCCAGCTCTTTGCTTCTTTCTCTGCTTCCTGGCCATCATGATGTGAGCAGCTTCACCTTCACTATGCCTCTCTGCCCTGCCGTTCTGCCATAGACCCAGCTAACCAAGGACTACAAATATGAACCAAAATAAATCTTTCATCATTTAAGTCATGGATGTTAATTAATGTGAGTAATTTTTTTATTTCTCTTTTAATTTAATTTTTCATTTACAAATAATTGTGTATATTTAAGTGGTACAAATAATGATTTTTTGGAACTAATATATATATAAATTTTTTTAAAATCCATGATTTCACATACTTTTTATACTAATTAAGAATCTATATTTTAGCAATTTTGAAATATACATATACAGTACATTTTTACTATTGTTGTGCAATGGATCTTGAAATCTTATTTTTCTCATCTAATTGGAACTTTGTACCCTTTGATCAACTTCTTTTCATGTCACATCACTGGCCTTTGGTAAACATCATTCTCCTCTCAACTTTCATAAATATTTTATATTCCACACATAACTGAAATTATGCAGTATTTGTCTTTCTATGCCTTTATTATTTCATTTAGCCCAATGTCTTCCAGATTGATTCATGTTATCATAAATGACAGAACTTCCATCTTTTAAAAAGCTAAATAGTATTCTGTTGCAGAGATATGTCACATTTTCTTCATCTATTCATGTGTTGGTACACATGGGTTAGTTCTATATCTTGACTATTGTAAATTATGCTATAAGTGATATAGGAATGTAGAAGTCTCCTTGACATTCTGATTGCAGTATCTATCTATCTATCTATCTCTCTATGTATCTATCTAGAAATGGGGTTGCTGAATTATTAATAATTATATTTTTAGTTCTTTGAGGAACTTTTATGCTTTTCTTGTACAGCTATTCTAATTTATATTTTAACATGATATTTATATCTAATTATACTTACTCCTCAATGTCCCCATTCCTCTCTTAAGTAATAGATTATTTATTTGAATATTATCATTTGCTTTAAAATTATTCTGATATTATTGTAATACTGTCCAAGAAAAGTATCAGATAACAAATATCATATTTTAAAGATACAAAGTGCATAGAGTTAATAAATACAATTCCTGGATAATTAGATAGAGTTCTAAGAATTTTTAGAAAATGGAAAGATTCAGAAGAGAACTACTAAAACTATTTTAAATATTTGAGATTTTTCAGACTGACTATGGAATATAATGAGTTTGAGATAGGATGTAATAGACCTATCTTATTAATGTTATAGGAAGTCAACATAAATGAGTATACAAATTTTGGTTTGGGGGCTATTAAATATTCTGCCAGAATTGAGTGAAAGAAAAACCATGTTCCTATATCAATGGCAAACATATATAATTCTAAAACATTAAGTAGAAGGAATAGGTCTGAACAGCATTTATGGCAAGTACAAACAGGTGAAATCATCAATTAAGATATATTCTCATGTTTTCAAAGTGCCTTACATGGTTTTTACTATGATCTGAATGTTTTTGTCCTTCTGAAATGTATATGTTAAAACCTAATGCTCAAGATGATAGTATTAAGAGTCAAGGCATGAGGAGATGATTAGTGTCTTTATATAAAGAAAAAGAGGTAGTTGGCTGCTTCTATGATGTGGGGATTCAGCATTTATCCCTTTCACAAAATGCAAAAAGAAGACATCATCTTTGAAGCAAAGCAAGCCCTCACTAGACACTGATTCTGCCAGTGCCTTGAGGTTTGGCTACTCAGTCACCAGAATTATGATAAAGATAATTCTGTTGTTTATAAATTCCCCATATAAGCTATTTTGTTATAGCAGTGGGAAGAGACTGACAGGTTCGTTGAGAAAAAAATGTAATGATTTTCCAAACATTTGATATCACCAGATTTCCAGTGTTTTAATGTGGAAAATATAATACATATAGGAAGCTGAGTGATATCAATGAATTTGACAGTACCTATAACTGTTGATGAAGAGGATCCAGCAGACATGGTCTTATGTAACTTCCAAGGGTAAAACTTGTAAAGTTTCTACCTAACTCTCTCTATCTCAGAATACTTATTTTTGGAAAGTGGTTGCCATATTGCCAAGGAGCCCAGACCACATAAAGAGGTCAAAGCTAAGTGTCAATTTGTGATTTTTCAGCTTATGTTTCAGCTCACAATCATCATCAACCTCCACATATGTGGGTGAACAAGAACTTGGATGATTAAATCCCCAGCCTTCAAATAGTCGTACTGAAACCCCAGACACACTGGTATGGAGATAAGCTGCCCGTATTATGCTCTGACCAATTTTCTGACAAACAACCAAGACAGATAAAAAATATTTTTAGTTCTTTAAGCCACTGAGTTTTGGAATAATTCTCCAGCAAAAATTGCAACCCAGATTTAGAATGAGAACTCACCCAGTTGGTGGTCTGGATGAAAGCAGTTTCTTAGATATCATTGAAAGAGAAGAAAAAGTCCAATGTGCTGATGAATAAATGAGAGTTAAACAGGAGAAGCAATAAGCTTAGGTAATTCTTTCAAGAAATGTATTTGAAAATATGTGTCTACTCATTTCCTAAATAAAAATTGGTTAACAAGGAACGTAGATCTCGGGAGATATTTATTGTTCAGTAGGAGAGACTTGAACGTGTTTGTGATGAGATAAAAGGTAACAGGAGCAGAGAGAGAGAGAGAGAGAGAGAGAGAGAGAGAGAGAGAGAGATTGATTAAGGATCCCCTGAGAAAGTAGGGAAGTTTAGTTTTTATTGCCATACAAGGACTAACTACTGATAGAAGAGATTCATCATGAGTTTGAGGCTAAATGTTTCTAGTCACAGTAGATGAACTGAGTAATCATCCATGGTGATTCTATTTTTTTCCGGGAAATTCAAAATAAGCCAATTTGCTAACAAAATGAAAGTTCTAGAACTCTAGAAAAGTGAGAAGTGGTTGAGTAGGAAGGGATAAGGAAGGTGTTAGGGACAGACAAAAGTGGTGCTGAAGGTTACAGAGTATTATATTTCTATGATCTTCCTTCAATCTCTTTTATTTCTGAGAGCTTTCCCTTTAGACTTATATATCTGATGTTTTCTTTTCCAGCTAACCATACATGTGCTGATATTTATATACTTGTGTTGTATTTTGTTTGATTATGCTCAAATGATAATGTAAGTTAAGAAGCTGTATGCCCAATCAGCCACTTAGTGTTATTTTTTTTTTCTTTTCTGTTCAGCCTTGACCTGGAGACCAGTCAGTGCCTTTGCATAACCTCAGATAATAATCGAACCCTTCTTGCAGAGATATGTATTGAATTGACTCTTCTGGAAACCTCCATAACTTGCACTTCCCTGACCCCAGAGGAATTTGGATGAATCATGGTGCTTTCTGTCCTATTTGATAGTATCAATTTATGCAACTGCTGTTAACTCTGAACCATCTTATGTTAACATGGAACCTCAAGCTGCACAGGAGATACATATCTATCCTTGTCATAGCCCTCAGGCTGCAGTGTACAGGTACATGTACATGTACATAAAAATCCTTTTACGTGTCACACCTAGCAGCAATGACCACAGCCATGATTGATATGGGTGACTGGCTATTTTCCAAAATCCAATTGTTGGATTTCTTAGTTGTTAATATGTAGATATTATAATCTCGGCAAAATTACCCAAAAAGTTTTTTAAAGAATATTCTTGGAAGAGATTCTTGGGGGCTATTTTGCTTTCAAATTTTCTGTGATTATGAAAATGAACACAGGTTAATGAATGCCATATATTTTTCAGTGAGTAAGGAATTTATCTAACTTCATAATCAATGTATCTTTGCAACTAGAACAAAATGAAAAGTGATGAAATTCTATCATCTGCTGGCCAAAATTTCCTGTCCAGAAATAGACTACCAGATACCCAACTGAATTAGGGATGGACAGTCTTTGTATAAACATCCTTCATATACACACACTTCATATACACACACTCTTCACAGGGAAGACTCACTCTAAAAAAGGAAATGGCTTCTGAAAGCCCAAAGCTTCCTGGCATTACCACAGGCCTTGGTCCTGCTGAGAATGACAAACTAGGCCATGGTATTCCCTTACTGAACATAATTTTGGAAAATGACAAGGAAGATAAGGCCACTTTGTGATTTTGATGGAGCAAAGCAAAAATAAGAACCTTTTGTAATCATGTATTAATATAAAACTATCAAGAATATTTTTGTCCAAATCACAAAAAAGACCAAATAATATGAGGAACAGCTACCTTTTCACTAGTTACATCTTTAGCTATTGCCTAGATAATAATTATTAATTTGAACAATCATAGAATTATTTTTATTCCTTGATAGCAGCAGCCAATCTAAACCAAAATTACTGCCTCTTTGAAATCTCCCTCATATTACTAAACACAATTTCAAATCCTCAAAGTTCACTTTCTACTTTTGTACTGAATTTCCTTCATTGTTTCTGATATTGCATTTTTCTCCCTCATTGCAGCAAGTCAATAAAAACAATTGTGTTCTCCTAAAGAAAATTCCTAAGCATTTTTGGCTGGAGAATTTTGATAAATCTATGGCATAAGCTTTTCAGGATCCAAGGAAAAGAAAAAAGTCATTAGACATTTGTAAAGGACAGGGAGTTGATTAGCATTAATAGGAATTCTTCCAAACACACAAGGCAATAGTCACATGGAAGAAAAAGACAAACTATGTGAAAGCACAATTCAGAATGGAATCTTAGAGGCTGATGGTGATGGTAGTGGAGGTAATCACCCATGGATTGATTAATTTATCCAGTCAGTCCCCAAGAATTTACTGAATGCCCAGTATGTGCTGAGCATTGGGTTGTGCAAATTCAATACCCAAGCAAAAGAAAGACCCTACTCCCTCTTTGGAGATCACAGCTTAATGGTAGCAGAATTTGATAAAGAACCTTATCCAAATAATTATAAAGTTAAGAATTGTCAGACTGGTATTCTGGAAGAAGTTTCCATTAGAGTATGAGAGACTATACTAAAGAGAGGAAGCCACAGATCACATCGCTGAATAATAAGATCTAGAGAATGAGTAAGACTAACTAGGTGAAGATATGAATGAAGAGCACCACAGGTAGAAAGAAAAACATTTGTGAATATTCATTGGTGGCAAAGAATATAATAACTATAAAAACATGAAGTGTCATTTAATGGTGTTTGCAGTAATACAATTCTATAAAAGAGAATGGAGCAGTAAAGAGGGCCAAGATGTGAATGCTACAAGATAGGGGTCTGCAAAATATAGCTCTTTGTCAAACCCAGCCCAACATTTGTGTTTATATACAAAGTTTTATTGGCAAAGAGCTGTCTAACTGCCAATTGCCTATGACTACTTTTTCATAGATATAATGTTGAACAATTGTAACAGACACTGTATGATCTAAAAAACCGAATATTTTATCATGTTTAGATGAAAAGTTTGCTGATTTCACACCTAGGTTATTCTAGGAATTTTGTCTGTATTAAAAGAATAGTGCAATCCCATCAGTGGGAAAGATGCTTGTGACGATAGCAATGGACTGACTGAGCAGGGTCTGAATAACATTCGGGTCGGCCAACTGTGAGATACTGAGGTAGCTGGGCTAGTGAGAGATAAAGGTGTTTTAATGCTATCTCACTGTGATCATGATTTATATTTCCTTAAGTGGGGCATAACACCAATTTTTTCATAAAGGTGCATAAACATGGGTGTATAATATTCACATTTATTCTTTAGACTATTTCTACAGATGAATTATTAATTTTAATTTTATAAGTTTTATTATATTAAACCATGAGTACGTAAGAGGAAAAATGTCAAAAAATAAAGTATTACATTTTTAATATTTATTGGGTGTTTATGAAAAAGCAACAAAATTTTCAACATCAGAGGTTTTTTGGTGTACAAAGCCTAAAAAATAACAAGAGAAATAAATTCCTATATAAACTAAATGAAAATACCAATAACACTTTAAAAAGAGAAATTTTTACTTCAATTATCACACCTAATGCAGTCTTCACACGTGACCACAGTATGTTCCATACACATGTCTCACTTACACTGACAGCACAGATGTTTTGCTTTCCTGGCCTTATTGCAGGACACACTTGACATCTTGTTGATCTTGTTTTGTCAGGAGGTTCCTATTATATTATACAATGTGTAGTTAACAGGAACATAAAATATCAGAAAATAAAATATTAAATTCTTTTTCTTTTTGGTACCAGGGATCGAACTCGGGTCCTTGCACTTGTGAGGCAGGCGACAGAACCACTGAGCTAAATCCCCAGCCCATAAAATATTAAATTCTTAACATGTATTGTGAGTTTAGGGTAACCATAGCTGTGTAAATCAGCTGTGTACTTGCTTACAAAATCTAAAAGAAAACATCAGAAATAAATTCCTACATGAAATATAATGAAAATACTAATAGAACTCTACAACAAAAATAGTCTTTGCTTCAATTTTCACTCCCAAGGCAGTCTTCACACATGACAACTGCACGTTCCATGCACACATCCAGCTTACATTGACGGAACATGTGCTTAGCTTTCCTTTCCTATGTGGCAGGCGATTCTTGTCACCTCTCCCATCTTCCTGTTTTTCAAAAGCTTCCTACTATATTGTACAATGTGCACTTAGCAGGTAAATAAGATATCCATAAAATAAAATATATCAAATATGTAATGAGTGCTTAGAATAGACATCAACATTTTCACATCAGCTGTTTACTTGCTTACAAAACCTAAAAGATAACATCAGAAATAAAAACCTATGTGAACTACAATGTAAATACAAACAAATGTCTATCACAGAAATAATCTTTGCTTCAACTGTTGTACAAAAGGCAGTCTTCACCCATGAAAATACATGTACCATACACAAGAATTGCTTACACTGATAGCACATACGTTTGGTTTTCCTGTCCTTTTTTGTGGGGCCCAGTTGACATCTTTTTGGTTTCCCTGTTGTCATAGTAGGTCATTGTGGTGCTGCCCTCTAGTAGTTCACCTGTGAGCTTACCCATGTGCTCCACATTTTTTTTCCATTGTTCCCTGGGCAGAAACATTTTGCTTTTCCTCAGCTGCAAATGATTTTTTATGCGTTCCAGTCCAAATTCTCTAAGAAAATTTCTCTGTGGTATTTTGCACTTGTTATTCCCTTTGTAAACTATCAAATTATTTATGCTGCACATGTTTAGGACTGAGTAAAACACAACCATTGGCCAACACTTTGTGTTTTGAGTGACATCATAGTTGCAACATAACTAATCAACGTCTATTCCACCTTTGGTTTTGTTGTTGAAAGGTCCTATCTCAGGCTTCCGGTTTTTTTTCGAGGTTTCCCTATCAATATTTCCATCATGGTGCAATGTTGACATCAGTAGTCAACATTTCTTTGGCTTATATGAGGTCAATATAAATCTTTCTGAAATCCAAAGATTGCACCATACAATTCTCTATTTTCAAATCGCAACATTTCATTTGAAATTTCAGCTTTGTTTCTGGGTACAGTTCCTATGCTGGTCAACCTCTGCTCTGTTAGCAAATATAACATCAATTGGTAACTGGTAAACCAACTGTCGAATGTCACATTCCAATCAGTTTGGGAGAGTAAAGCAACAAGTCTGTTTACAACATCATTCAGTTTATTACTGTATGAATAAGGACCTAATAGTGGCTGAGTTCCAGGATAAATTTCTAAACTGAAAGCATGAGTCTTTGCATCTACAAGGGCATACATTTTTATGCCATATTTTGAAAATTTTTTTGCATATAGTGCCTGAAGCTACAACAACCATGAAATGCTATAATATGTTCATTAATAGTCATATATTCAGATAGTGTGTAAATTGTTTGACAGTTACCCACAAATCTCTCAAAGGGTGAGTGAATAGCAGCTAGATTATCAGTTCTTTTTCTTTCTTGACAGGTGGTTTTGTCATCAAACCCCAGGCAAGTTTGAAAGAAACTAAATCTTCTCTGTGTCATTGTTATTCTACAGACCTCAAGCCATACCCATGTCTTCTCCATTCCTGTGATTACCATGAGAAAGCCCTGCTAAGTACAGCAGACCTATGAATGCTTTCAGTTAAATGAGTGAAGTGTCATAATAAATACTTTTTTGAGTATGGCTATTGGTGCATACAGAATATTGTACTTGTATTTCAGCATTTGTGTATTTCACAACATCTTGTAGCATTTTGTCTGTTACAAACAATTTCCAACATTGAATGACAGTGCTGGAATTCTGTCCAATATGTTTCACCCCTGCCAAGATCCTCACTACATTTTTGGACCTGGTTCTAACATTGACTCATTCCATTTTGATTGCATGAGCATTTTGTACCATTTTGACTAGTCAAATATACAGTCATATAGTTGTTTTCTTTGTCATCTGAATCAAGGAGGTCTACATTATCTGTGTCTGGACACGTCCATTTTTGCTCCATTTCACTGTCACAGGAACTTTGGCTCAGATGGCCAATGTCAAAGTCATTACGGTCTTCATCATCCATGCATGAATAATCTGATGATTCACTTCAGACCTTCTCCAAAACTTGCAAATATGGTTTTTTAAGTGCCATTGTACCGAATTGGGCTACTTCTACCAAAATAAACAAACAAACAAACAAACAAACAAATAAATAAATATTTTTAAAACAAATCCTAAATGCACAGAAATTTAGCAATTAATATTTCATTGGTAAGACTCAGCTGCTACTGCTTTGGAGCTCCTGTATATACCTGGCCATTCATCTGCCAAGTGGGTGAATGCCCAGATAGAGTTTTGCTTTCCCTAGGCACAGCTACTGTGAGTCACATTCATATTCCATTATAGTAAAATACATGTTTACATAATAGAAGAGATGGGTGGGTGTATTTTACCCCCTATGATGTTCAACTAAACATACATAAAGCCTGTTAGATGGAGCACGATATGGGTAAAATCCCAGTTTGACACTTTTGCATATGTGCTCACACCTGCTTTTCATCCTACAGTAGGTAAACACAAAGAATGCTTCTGATCCCCCAAGTTCAGCTACTGACACAGAGCCAGCTACTATTGTGCTAATACCAATTTACAGTGGGAAAGCATGGGATGGGTTTTTCTAACTCAGTGTTGTCTGGAATTTTCTCATGTGATCACTAGTCCTTAGTATATCTTTGTTGAGAAATGTCTATTCAAGTACTCTGCCCATTTTTAAGTTGGGTTGGTTTTCTTTTGTTGTTGTTGAGTTGTACAGTTCTTTTATATTCTAGATAGTAATTTCTTACTGAAAATTTGCAAGTACTTTTTTCCATCCTCTGGTTACATTTTCACTCTGGTCATAGTGTCCTTTGAGGTACAGAGGTTGTTAAGCTTGATGTGGCAAAATTTTTTCTCTTGTATATTTCTGGATAGTATAGGAAAGAAATCATTGCCAAATCCAAACTCATGAAGTTTCCTCTTGATATATTTTTATTCTAAGAATTTTATAGTATTATGTGTTTTATTTAGATCCTTTATCTATTTTGAATTAATTTCTGTATATGGTGTAAGGTAAAGAGTCAATTTGTTCTTTTGCATGTGGATGTCTAGTTTTCCTATCATCATTTGGTGAAATGATTGTCTTTGCCTTTATGCCTAAAGTAATTTAACTATACAGTATTTATGAAGGCTTATATATGGGTTCTCTATCTTATTTCATTGGTCTATATACATGCTTTATGCCAGTACCAAACTGTTTTGAATACTGGAACTTTGTAATAAGTTTTGAAGGCAGTAAATGTGAGATATCTAACTTTGTTTTCCTTTTTCAACATTGCTTTGCCTGCTTAGATCCTTTGGTATTACAAATAAATTCCAGGATGGGTTTTTCTATTTCTGAAAATAGTCTCATTGGTATTTTAAAACTTTTAACAAGGAATACTTTAAATAAGTGCAACACTTTGGTAATATCGGCATCTTAACAATATTAAATCTTCCAATCTGTGAACATGGGGTGTCTTTTTTAAATTTATGTCCTCTTTAAATTTTTCAATGATGTTTTCTGGTTTTCAGCACACAAGTCTTTCACTTGACTATTTTATTCTTTTTGATGCTATTGTAAATGAATTGTTTTATACTATCCTTTTCAGATTATACTTTGTTAGTGTATAGGAAAGCAACTGATTTTTGCATGTTTACTTTATATCCTGTGAGTTGCTGAATTCATTAATCAGGTCTCAGTTTTTGTGAAAGTTTTCTACACATAAAACTGAATCATTTGTTAATAGAGGTAATTATTACTTCTTCTTTTTTTTTTTTTTGGTACCGGGGATTGAACTCATGTCCTTGCGCTGAGGCAGGCAATGGAACCACTGAGCTAAATCCCTGGCCCAATTATTATTTCTTTATTTCTAATTTAGATGTCTTTTTACTTTCTTTGCTTAATTAATCTGGCTAGAACTTCTATGGATGTATTAACAAATACATTCTTAGTTTATTTCTGATACTGGAGGAAAAACTTCTAGTCTTTTACTAGTGAGTATAATGTTAGCTATGGGCTTTTCACATATGACCTTTATTATGTTGAAGTACTTTTCCTTTTTTCTTAGATTGTTGAGAGTTTTTAGCACAAAGGGGTAAAATTTGAGATGATCATGCACTTTTTGTCCTTCATTCTATTAATGTGGTATATTACCTTGATTGTTTTTGGTATGTTGAACCATTCTGGTATTTCAGGGATAAACCCTAATCGGTTGTAGTATATAAGTATTTTAGTATGCCACTGAGTTCAGTTTGCTAACATTTTGTTGCAGACTTTTACATCAATGTTCATTAAGAATATTAGTGTAGGGCCGGGGATTTAGCTTAGTGGTTTCGCTGCCTGCTGCACAAGCGCAAGGACCCGAGTTTGATCCCAGGTACCAAAAAAAAAAAGAATATCAGTGTATAGTTTTCTTGTATATTTGTCTAGATTTTATAACAGTATAATCCTGGTCTAATAGCCAGGATTAGAAAGTGTTTCCTCTTTTTAAAACAATACAAGAAGGATTCATGTTAATTCTCTTTTTTAAATGTGTGGGACATTTCACTTGTTGAAGCCATCTTGTCCTGGAATTTTCCTTGTTGGGAGACAATATTTTATTACAAATGTAATCTTAATGGTTATAAATCTATTTCATTTTTTTTTGTTTCTTCATGATTCATATGTGGAAGATTATGTATTTCTAGGAATTTTTTCATTTTAGGTAGATAATCCATGTTTTGGGTATACAAGCCATACATATTATTTTGCAATACTTTAATCTCCATGTCATGATTTGTTATTGAAATCTTGAATGCTCGAATTTCCAGTTTTCTGTGTATCATGATCAGGACAGTCACTCCTTCCCTGATGTGAGCCTGTTAGATTCATCTTAACTACTTTACCATGGCCACACTTTCAGATACTAGACAACTGCTTGAATTGCTATGACCATCACCAAGAAGTTGTTCTAGAATGCAGTTGGCAGTGAAGATGGAGAGAGGTGGATGGATTGAGCTATAATCAAGAGAAAAAATAATTCTTCCATGGTGAAAAGGATGCATGAAATAAAAAAGAAATCAAGGAAAATGTCTGGTTTCTACCTTGCATCACTAGAGAGAAGTTAATATCAGACAGCAAGAAAGGGAAGGATAGGTGGAGGACAACTGTTTTGCTTATTTATTTTTACCCAAGGGGAAGATTATGAATTAACTGTAAATATATTGATTTTGAGGCCACTTTGAGGAACCAAGGAGAGGATAAATATTACACACTTGCGTATACATTTCTAGAGATCAAAGGAGAATTCAATTACATATACATTGTTTTCACACGGTTATAAATAAAAATGAATTCAAAGATATAAATGAAGATTGTAGTCCAGAATCAGCATTATACTGAAATTACTGATTACAGTAATTTTTCTGGCTGAGATTGGATCTCCCCACCCTAACTTGGAGAGAATAACTAGATAATAGTTGCTGGGGGTAGTTACTCCATGAAAACAGATAAGCAGAAGGAAAAAAGTATGTTCCACTTCAGAAGAGATCATTTCTTGAGAAAAATAAGTGGTCAAGAGGCAGGGCCATTCATGGACAAGTATTGTAACAGCATTCACCTTACCCAGCACAAAGGCACAAGTGAGATCTCCAGACTCTCACCACACTCCCCAATCAGATAAGCTACTTCTTCATCCAGTGGAGGAATTTCAGGTTAAGAGAGGCACTAGAAGTGCTTGTTCTAATGTTGGCTCCATTTTGAGGAATGGAGATTTAAGTACCATTTTCTTCAGAACAGTGCAAGTTTTGAGAATGAGTGGGGTAGGGAAGATAAATGTTGGTTAAGAAAACAAAACCATAAACATACTTTGGTTTGAAATTATTTTATTGTAGTCTAATTTTAGAAAGGAGAAACTATGGAGCTAAATTTAAGTAAATGAAACATTTTTGTCATCACATTTTAATAATCAAAGCTGAAAGGGAATATGTGTATAGAAGGAAGAACTTGGAAAAAGTCTGCCTAGAATGAGATTCCCAAGGTTTTGTCATTCTCATGGTCCAAGTTGGTGGAAAGGGCAATCTTTCTGAGCCCGAGCTTTATGATCAATTTAAGAGTCTCGAGTATTTTTATCTGTTTAAGACATTCACTGTGGTGAATAGAAGATATTACATAATAAACACATTTAGAAATGTCTCATGAGACTACTTTCGATAACTTCTGCAAAACAAATCTGTGCTTTGTTAGCAATTGTGCAATACAGAGTTATATTAGGACCAAAATTTCAGCTCTTAGTATTATTCTGGTTAATCTCTGATTGATTATATTTTTATTGAAAAAATAATGGACTCCTTTGTTGTTATAAAGGCAATGACCTTTCATAAAATGAGCATTTTGTTCTTGTAGCAATCTTCTTGCAGAGTCTCACTTTATAATTTAAAATTTTGCCTTGAATAGTTTGTAAGCACAAAAGCTATGCATGTTTCCTATGAAAACTCAAGTGTAATAGAAGCAACCTAAACTGAAAGCCCCTCTGAAGGAACTTTACCTGTTTCTTTCTCCCTTTCTTTCCAGGATATCATGAATAAATATTTCTACTGCATAATTTTACAGGACTTTATCCATGTCCTTATATATGTAGAGATGGTTTATTTACATAAATGATTTATACTATGTAATATTACCCATCATTATTTCTATGCTTATTATTATTAAATTTGTTTTCTTCACTCAATGTAGAACCTCAAAATTGACACAGAGCAACCCGTTTGATTGATCAATGCAACATAACACTTAATTCTCTTTGTGGAATTAAGGTGTAATAATCAGAACTCAAAATTACTTTTTAATAATAATGTTTAGCACAATATTGGCTGATGAGTGAAAATTATTTTAGCTGTATATTCAAGTTTTTATGATAAGATCACAAGAAAAAATGGAGCTTTATAAAAAGAGCATTGGTTCAGTAAAAAACCAATGAATTTGTAAAATGGAATATTTGGCTCCAGATTATTTTGAACATTCTTATTAAATCTAAAGCTGTATACATGTACAACTGTATACATGTACTCCTAGTTTTGGTTACCTGCTTGATCTGCAGGCTACTCTATGGGCAGACTGAGAGAAAAATATATGCTACTTCTGCATATGTCAGAATTTCATTGTAAGCTCATTTGTGGATTTCCTCTGGAGCATGATTTTCAACAATAAGTATTTTCCTAAAATTAGTAGTACTATTTTAGATATCCACTCCTTCTAATTATGGATTCTGTGTAGAAATTAATAGTGGCAAATATATACCAGAGGGAAAAAAATGAAGATAGAAATATTCATGAAAACAAGTACAGAGTCAAAACAAAATATTGGAGTAGCAATTGTAGAATCAAACTGTGCCACTTATTCTGGTTCCAGGCAAAGAACTGCTGCTCCCTCTTGTGTCACATGTGGAAAGTACACATAATGAAAAAGTTACTTTGTCTTAGACAAAATTATACATGATCTATTTGTGTTATGAAAACACACTGCTTTCAAGAGAAGAAATAAAAGACATCACTCAAGTGATAATGATTCTATATCAGGTATAGGTTTAATGCCACCAAAAGAAAAAGACAGATGACGTTAGTTTGTAGTAGATCAAGCCAGAAAGGCTGCCTGTGTTCAACTCATCTAATTGGTCAGTAAACACTTAACAAACATGTGCTTGTATGCCAACTATTTTCTAAGATTGAGTAAAGTCCAAAGTACAGAGAATAGTTCAAAGTGATGTGATAGTCTTCTGTTAAAAGAGAACCATTCACCTGAAAAGGTAAAATATGAACACAGAAGACAGTTAATTATAAGGTCATATATTATGTATCAAACTATATATCTTGGATTGGAAAATTACTTTGATTAGAAAGAATCCTCAATGAAAAGGGACTTTTGCACTGGGACCTGAAATGTAAGGGGCCCTTGATATAGGTTTGAAATCAATCAACTAGGAAAGTTTAAAGCACAGGAATTTAACCAATAGTGCTAGAGTTTTGTGTTTATAATTAAGAAAAGAAAATATAATTGGAGAAGATTAGGAATCCTGAGTTTATCAAGTGCTTTGGAGTTTATGCCATTTATTCCATGGACAAATAATTTCTGAATGAATTTAAATAGGAAAGGGGAGGAATTTAGCTCGGTGGTTCTACCGCCTGCCTTGCAAGTGCAAGGTCTGGAGTTGGATTCCTGGTACCAAATATAAATAATAAATAAATAAATAAATAAATAAATAAAATAGGGCAGTAACAATATTAAATGTTTTAACAGAGAAACAATATACCAAATCATTTCAGAAACTTTATTCTGAAAAACTGCATGCAACAAATTTTCCGTAAGTTCATATAAATTCAAAAGTTTTAAAAAGTAGAATTATATTAAAAATATGTGCCTCTCCAATGTTATTTCCTATTCTCTTTCTCTGCTTTTTCATATAATTTATTGCCTCACATAATGTTATTTTGTATGTGTTTGTTTGCATGTGTCATTCACTGGCTACAAATTCCATGAAGGTAGTGATTCTGTGGCTGTTGTTTATTGCTTTATCCCTAACTCCTAAGAAAAGACATTTGACAAATAATCAGAGGACATTTGATAAATGTTTGTTAACATTATAAATAAATCTATATTTTAAAACAAATGCCTCGAGGCAAGGAGAATAATTTCATCTTATTAAGATGACAAACTTGACCTTGGGAAGAGGAAGAAGTGAGAAAAAAACCTGAATATTTTGCAGAATGAACAGATTGGACTTAATAACTAACTGAATATGTCTGTAAAGGAAAAGGAAAATGTAAAATTGCTGTGGCTTCAAGGGTATGTGCATGGGAGTGTGATTGTAGTACTTAAAGACAATGGGCATTCAGTTGGAAAGTAAGTTTTGGATAGATGACAGATTGAGTTCTGACACAAAGAGCCCAAACTGAGGCATATTTACACATAGGTGATTAGAATTCAGGAGACAGCAGGTTGGGGATTTTGTTGTATATAAAATCTCTACAGGATTAACTCTAGATGTAGTGAGGAAGAGGACAGAGAACTGAGCCTTCTGGTTATTTAAGCCATCAGGAAAGGAGGCTTTAAAAAGGTCTATTCAATCTAGGAATCAATCTAACAAAGGAAGCAAAAGACCACTACACTGAAAACTACAGCATTCCGAAAAAAGAGATTGAAGAGGATATAAGAAAATGGAAAGGCATCCCTTGTTCCAGGGGAGGAAGAATCAATATAGTGAAAATGGCCATACTTCCAAAACTGCTATATAAATTTAATGCAATGCCGATTGAAATTCCAATAATATATTTCACAGAACTAGAGAAAACAATCAAAAAATTCATTTGGAACCAGAAGAGACCTAGAATACCAAAAGCAATTCTAGGCAACAGCCAAGTGGCAGGGGGTATTACCATCCCCAACTTGAAACTATACTACAAAGCTACTGGATAAAAACAGCATGGTACTGGCAAATAAACAGACCAGAGGATCAGTGGAATAGATTAGAAGATCCAGAGACAACTCCAGACATACTCAGCCACCTCATCTTTGACAAAGGAGCCAACAACCCTCATTGGAGGAAAGATAGCCTATTTAATAAGTGGTGTTGGAAAAACTGGATTTCAACCTGCCAAAGATTAAAACTAGACCCATATCTATCACCATGCACTCAACTAAAATCAAAGTGGATTAAATATCTAAATATTAAGACAGAAACACTAAACTTGCTCGAAGATAAGTTAGGTAAAACTCTTGAAGACATTGGCATAGGAAAAGGCTTTATGAAGTAGCATGGGAACTAGCAAAAAGAATCAACAACTGGGATCTCATTTTATTAAAAAGCTTCTGCACTGCAAGAGAAACCACCAGCAGAGCTAAGAGACAGCCTACAGTGTGAAAAAAAAATTTTAGCAGGTGTACCTCAGACAAAGGACTACTATGTAGAATATATAAAAAACTGAAAAAAAATCAGAACCCCCCCAAATGTAAAGACCCAATTCAAAAATGGGCATCTGAAATGAACAGACATTTCTCAGACAAAGAAGTAAAACCAACAAATAAACATGTGAAAAAATATTCAGCATCACTTGTCATTCGAGAGATGCAGATGAAAACAAAACTGAGATTCTACCTCACCCCAGAAGGAATGGCTACTACCATAAATCAACCAATAACAAATGCTGACAGGGGTGTGGAGAGAAAGAAACACTTCTTCACTGTTGGTGGGAGTGCAGACTGGTGCAACCACTGTGGAAATCATTATGGAGATACCTCAAAGAACTAGGACTAGAGGTCACCTTTGACCCATGTTGGGTATTCCTCTGCTATTCCCCTGCTGGGTATCTTCCCAAAAGAATTAGAAGAATCACACCACAGCTACATATGTGCACCCATGTTTATAGCGGCACAGTTTGTAATAGCTAAAGCTTGGAAACAGCCCAAGTGCCCATCAACTGGAGACTTGATAAAGAAGATGTGGGGGTTTTTTATACAATGGAGTATTCCCTAGCCATAAAGAATGAGAAACTAGAGACATTTATAGCTAAATGGATACATATTGAGGCCATACTCTTAAGTGAAATAAATAGGACACACGTATAAATACTGAATAGTTTCTCTAGTGTGAGAAACTGAAAGTGTAAATAAGAATTAAAAGGATTAAAATGAATAATTGATAATTTGAAATAGGAAGAAAAGTTCCAAAGGGGTAGGGGAAGAGGGAGGGGAAGGGGAAAGGTAAGAAGGGAAAGGAAAAATTATGAGAAACGGAAAAAATAGAAACAAAGCCCTTGTAAATAGGGAAGGGTGGAGGTGGGGAAGGGCACAGAGGTAACGGGGAAAAAATAAAAACCAAGATACATCATGTACAGGTACAAGCACCCAATGATAAATGTAAACATGTTGTATACCTAAAATGTACCAATAGAAGAATTTAAG
This sequence comes from Heterocephalus glaber, assembly GCF_053883595.1. NCBI lineage: Eukaryota > Metazoa > Chordata > Mammalia > Rodentia > Bathyergidae > Heterocephalus > Heterocephalus glaber. Next base: position 56,400,214 of record NW_028258317.1, read on the forward strand.
CAAAAAAAGAAAAGTCTATTCAGATCTTCTTTTCCATTTTAGAATCAAATTGTTTCTTTACTGTTGAATAACTTGAATTCCTTATAAATTCTTTATATTAAGCCCTTTCTTGTTCAGTGAATACTTTGGAAATGTTATTTTCTATTCTATACATGATCTCTTCATTCCGTTGATTATTTTCTTCAATGAATAGAATTTTTTCAGTTTAACATAATTCGCCTATTTTTACTTATGTTGCCTGTACTTTTCAGATCTTATTTAAAATGTTATTGCCCAGATAGATGCCATGTAGCATTTCTGTATGTTTTCTTCCTCTAGTTTATAGTTTGAGTTCTTACATGTAAGTCTTTAATGCATGTAGAGTTGATTTTGTGTAAGGAGAGAGTACTTTTCTCCATTTTGCTATCCAGTTTCACCAACATCAATGGTGTCTCTCCTTTCACTATTATGTTCTTGGTAACTTTGTCAAAAAATCAGTTGACTATAAAAGTGTAGGTGTAGTCATCAGCTCTCTATTCTATTACCTTATTCTGTAATTCTATTCCATTATTCTGTGCTGCTATGTTTGTGTCTAAAGATACTATGCTATTTTGGCTTTGCAGTGTATTTTAAGTAGGTAGTTTGTTACTGCCATTTTGTTCTTTTTGTCCAACATTACTTCTGCTATTAAGGGTTATTTGTGGTCTCATTTGTATTTCAGGATTTTTTCTCTTTCTCTAAAAACTGATATGGAGATTTGACAGAGGGAATAGTATTCAATGAGAAGTCACTTTGGATGGACATTTCATCATAATTACCATGATTTTGAAGTTAGGAGAGATTTTATTGGAAATACAAAGGACAATAGCTCCTGGGTTTCCGGGAGAGTTTTGGACATTTTAATAATAGTAATTCTTCCAGTCCATGCATGTGTTGTATCTTTTTATTTGTTTCCTCTTCAATTTCATTAGACATTTCTAAAAAAAAAAAAGAAATGTACATAAAAAAATACTGAACATCACTGATCATCGGAAAAATGCAAATCACATCCATAAGGTAATATCATCCCATCTCAGTTAAGATGCCTATTATCAAAAGGACAAGGTATAACAAATATACATATTATATTCTCTGACTATACAGAGAAAGGAGAATCCTTATACAGAGTTGAAAGAATATAAATTAGTATGGATTGGTCAGGGATTTAGCTCAGTTGTTCCACTTCCTGCCTCACAAGCGCAAGGTCTGGAGTTCGATCCCCAGTACCAAAAAACAAAACAAAGCAAAAAAAAATCAATTAGTATGGCCATTATGAAAAATAGTACAGAGGTTCTCAAAAGATTAAGAACAAACTGCCATATGATCAAGTAATACAACTACTGGGTATGTATCCAAAAGAAAGAAAATCACTGTGTCAAAGAGATACCTGCACATCTATTTCGGTACTATTGATAATAGGCAAGACATAGAATCAACTTAAATGTCCACTGATGGATGTATAGATTTGTAAAATATGATGTGTATACCCAGTGGAATAGTATCCAGCCATAAAAATGACAAAATCCTGTCATTTGTGACATATAGATGAACCTGAAGAACATCATGTTTAGCGAATTAAGCCAGGCAGAGAAAGACCAATTCCCTATGATGTTACTCATGTATGGAATTTATCTTGTTGATCTGATAGCTGAAGGTAGAATAGTGGTTACCAGAGATGGGAAAAAGTGAAGAGAATGGGAAGGGTTTGGTTAATGACACAATGTTATTGTTTGGAGGATTAAGGTTTGGTGTTCTCTTTCACAGTATAGTGACTGTTGTTAATAATAATACTATAGGGCCGGGGATTCAGTTCAGTGGTTTTGCCACCTGTTGCGCAAGCACAGGGACCCAAGTTCGATCCCCAGTACCCCCCCAAAAAATAAATACTAATAATACTATTGACTTTTTCAAACAGCTAGATAAGAAGATTGTGAATGTTCTCACTACAAAGAAATGGTAAAAATCTAAGGTGATGGATAGACTACTTACTCTGATTTAAATATCACACAGCTTATACATATGCAGAAACATCATATTATATCTCATAAATATGCACATTTTCATATGTCCATCACAAATAAAAATAAAGCTATAAAATTACTTTTGAATTCTGGTCTATTCATAATTTTTGTTCTTCCCACACATCTATGTTGAGTACTGAATAATATTGTATAAGGATTGTGGGGAACTTAATATAGTAGGGAGACAAAATAAATGAAAGGAAATTATTTATACGTATGAAGCATCTAAATGAATAAGCCACCCGAGCTTCAGTATGGCGGCATCTTATAGGGCATGAATTATAAAAATATATATATATAAATAATAAATTATATATAATTATAAATAATATATAAAAATAATATATATAAATTATATAATTATAAATTATATAAAATAATATCTATAAATTATATAATTATAAATTACATATAAGTAATATATAAAATGCATGAATTATTAAAAATTCCCATTTTTATCTGGTGGAAATGATAATGTAACTAAGTCTTAATAAACCCATAAAATCTTTTAAACTTTCTTGATTATGCCATAGTAAATAAACTGTTTTCCTTTTCTATACGTGTATGAAAATGAACACACCTTTACGAATGTGGAAACACACATATTGCTAAAATATGAATTACATCAAACCTAGTTTTGTCAAGTTTTTTTTTTGGTACCAAGGCTTGAACTCAAAGCTTTGAGCTACATACACGACTTTTGTATTTTGAGACAGGGTCTTGCTAAAAGACAACTAAATGTTATGTATTTTTCCTTTAGTATAAAGAATATTAATTAGCAATTTGAAGAGAACAATATTGTTTCACTCATGTTAATTTCCTGATTTTTATAAGTACCTCATAGTTATGTAAGAGAATGTATTTGTTTTTGGTAATACACTCAGAAATATTTAGTGTTAACAGGGTAGCAATGTCTACAACTTACAGGTAAAAGCTTAGAGACAGATAATGACCAAGCTGAAATGATGTTACCATTTGTGGAAACTGTTCTTGGAATATATGGGAGTTAATCAAGTTAAAAATCTGATTCAGGTCACTGACTTCTTAATCTACTTTTTAACTTCTAAACGCAAGAATAAATGTTTAGGGAGATTCATTATCTACACTCTTACTTTCATCAAATAGCTAACCCTGTACAAAGCACAGATATTAAAACAGTCACCGAAGAAGGCTTTTTCAGGGTTTTAGCTATCATTCCCTTTAGGTCTTCACGTACGAGAAATGATTCTCTTTAACTGAGAGAAACCTTATGCTTGCTTACATCAAAACATTAATATGTTGGGGAATATTACAAATTGAATAAATCTGATTTCTTTATGAAGCACAATTCCCCTAACAGATATGAGCAAATTTCTTTTATGAAAATATGCATTATAGGAACAGATTGTACCATTTCCTCGGTAGGAAGGAAAATCCTGAATTTTTTTCAATGCATATAGTTAAGCATGGGAAATTTGTAGCAGGGTTAATATAACCAAGCAATAGAACAGACTATTGAGAGTCACTGAAAATTAAATTTAAAAGGTTCATCTTCTGGGAATGTATGTGATCTTAGAAAAGAGCAACTAAATATCTTCTTCCATTTGTCTCTAGCCCTTCAAAAAGATTCACTATATTCTCACATGAAATCCAGATGTGTTGGTATTATCACTATTATTATTATTATTATTTTTTTTTTTTTTGGTACCTAGGATCAAAGTCAGGACCTTGCACTTGTGAGGCAGGCGGCGACACCACTGAGCTAAATCCTTGGCCCTGTATTGTCACAATTATTATTCCTGGGTCAAGCATTCTTTAAAATTGTCTCTATAAACAAAGAATGGCTTTTATATTCATTCAAGAAATTTTCAATTATCAAACACTGCAACTTTTAAGTGAAGACTAGAAAAGAATTCCAGAATACTAAGCCCTAAAGTGAAGCAATACACAAACAGAAAGTTAAATGCTGTAAAAGTATTTTTAATGGGCAAGAGAAGATACTTGGCAGGAGACTTTGACCACATGCTCACGTTTTACTATTTTGATTAGAACATCAAGGTGAATGAGGAACATATAGTAAATGAGTTAGGACTGTTACGATGTTATAAACTGATGATTAATCCCAATGTACTGAGAATTATAGCTTTTTTCACTTAATAATTTCAGTGATATTTGTATTGTGACAATATACATTCATATAAAAATTACTACTTTGATAATTTAAGTATATAGTTCAGTGGCCCCTAAGTGCATTGCGTTGTTGTGCAGCCATTAGCACCATCTGTCTCTTGAATTTTTTCATCTTCCCATCCAATTATGATTGATTTTGTATGCTTGAAAACAAATCCATAGAACTTACAGAGAAATTCATGAATACTGTTTTTGCTTTCATTTTTTAAAAATGCCATCTCAAGCATGTGGTTTATTATTTATACTGTAAACCGATATTCACCAAACTCATTGAAGGTATTTTCTTCTGCCCTCCCTTTTTATAGGTTAATTAGTAATTTTTCATTAGATAAAAGTTTTATGTTTTCTTTAGTAAAATTTCATTAGAAATTTGTTGGAATGACAAATGTTATTTAACATTTGAAAGAAAATACTTGTGGTAGATAAAATTTGAGACTGAATATACTGCGGACCAGGTGTTGTCTATCTGAAAGTAAAATTAATTGTATGATATCTATAAGAGAATAATCAGAATCTCTAGAATGAAATAAGTCAGGGACTATCAAATTAAATTTGTAGTTTGTTACATCCAAGTGAAAGACAGAAAAGAACATCCTTTTAAGCTTAATGCTTACAGGTAAAGATGTAAAAATTTGGTAATACTTTATGTTTTCAAGAAAAGAAAGAAAATTTGAGGGTTGTGTAATAAAAATCTTTGCCCTTTAAATGGATGATCTTTTATGAATGGCTTCATGAAATTTACCATAAGATTTTTCAATATTACATTTCCTGAGAGTACAACTGTAAAAACAATATTAAAGATACTAATAACCAAAACCACCACTAATTGAAAGCCTGCTATCAAATCTATTATACTTTTCCAGTCACTGTAGAATAGCAAATGAGAGAAATAGAGATTCAGAAAGGCCGGATGAGTTACCTAGAGTCACTCAGTAAGGCTTGTGTTATATTTAATTTTCTATATTCTTAGGCATGAAAAGGTCATACTTTCTCTCTTTCTCTCTTTTTTAATTTTTGTACCAGGGATCGAACTCGGGATCTTGTGCTTGCTAGGCAGGTGGTGGGACCACTGAGCTAAATCCCTGCCCTGCTCATATTTTCTCTTGAACCCATCACATCTGTGATATAAGCATAATTGGGCAGGCTTATTGGACTCATTCATAATTTCTTCAATCGTTTATAATTTCAAAGACAGCAGCCATATTTTCCTTCCTTGTACAATAGCCACTCGAGTCAGACTCTATTAAATATACATCTGTTCTGTTCTCTGGGAAAGTTTGCTTTTCACTAACTTTGTGTCTTCAAATAATATTATGTTTTATTATGAAATATAAGAACACAAATTGTGTTATAATGCAAAGTAAGTAAATGAGTGCAGTAATATTGCCATTAATCTCCCTCTAAATACCCCCTCACTTTGAACACATACCATCATTATCATTTGCTGAAGCAGTTCTAGAAGTGCTCTATCCTAAGTGTTTTTTTTTTTTTTTTACAAGATGTGATATGATGCAAGATACAATATGATGAATACTGCTGCTGAGTGCCATCCAAGGGAAAGCCAGGCTAGAAAATTTTACAGTGTGTACTCATCCACCTTATTCACCAGATCTGGCACCGTGAAACTTTGAGCTCTATCTCAAAGTCAAAACGACTACAGAAGGTAAGTGTTTTGAATCACTTCAGGACACAGAGGCAGTCACAACAGTGCAATTAAAAACATGAAAAAGGACTTCCAGAACTATCTTAGAAAGTGGCAAAGACAATGAGATAAGTGTAATTATAGTGAGGAGGGGTATTTTGAGGGACATGAATGGCACTGTATCTTTTATTGTAATTTTTAAAAATGTAAACACCATATTTTTTATCATATCACATATAGAAATAGACATATTGATAAATCTTTGGCTTATAAAAGCATTATTAAAAATTCAAGTAGAATAGTTTTTATTAATGTCTAGTTTTACTATTAATTTATTAATGCTCATTGTAAAAGCATTTAATTGATACATTAAAGTAGGAAGAAGAAAGCAGATATCTTCCCAAATCTTTCTTGAACAGATGGTAACATGTTTCCAGATATCATCTCTTCCTGAATATATGTACGTATCTGTGTTTGGGTGCACACATAATTTTATATAGATTATTTCTTGCTATGCATGTGGTGTGGTGTCTACTTTTTTACTTAGCAATATGGCAGGGATATCTTCCATGGTTATAAATATTGAGCTGTCATGATCATTTTTAACAGATGTAAAATGATCTTTAGATAGACCAAAGAAAAGTTAGGAGGATTAAAAATTCTCAGTCATAAACAATGCTTGGCTAATAATCTCTTGAAGACAAATTCCATAAAGTCGATTGCCTGTGTTCAAAGATACAAGTATGATGTTGAAGTACAAAATCATAAGTTACTCTGTTAGAAAAGCAGAAGCACATTATTAGCAACCTGCGTTACTCGGCCAAAATTTACACACAAATATCTGTAATAAGTAATACATTAATCCATTTTTATTTTTCAGAAATACATTATTGAATAATGATTGAGTTTTAATGAATAGAATTAGGTTCACCCAAGGTTTTGTGATCCTATTATGCTGTTGACGCTCTGTTACCTTACACTGGCAGCAACTATAGGAGGCACAGTTATCAGCTATTTCCATAGGTCCCAGATAAGTCCCTTCAGTCTGTCAGTCTGTAACTCTCATATATGCCCAAGTCAGACATCTCAGACACTAACAGAGTGGTATCCCAAAAGAGTGATTCCTGAACTCATTAGCTCCTGATCTAAGATTTAGACAGACAGGTCTGAATGCCTTCCAAAGATCTGTATGACTAATTTCCTATGGATACCCCTCCAAGAAGTTAATCATCCGAAGAGTCTAGTTTGAGTATCCAAAGTAGCTCAAAGCTCATATTTTATTGCTTCCTTTTTCTATAACTAGTGGCCCCTAAATAATTATCACGAAGTTACTCTTTGATCATTGCATGTGGTGATGCTGAACAGTAAGGAAATGAATGGGTTGGGATAGGAGCAAAAAATGTAGGTAGCCAATGCCTGTTGTACTTTTATTCACTTATGTTAACCTTTCATACTTGCACCAAACTTCATTTCATTTATCAGAACAAAATTAGTTTTGTTTTATATGCATAAAACATGTTATATTTTTATATGTTTTAAAGCAAAAGATATTTAAGCTGCTTATTAAGAAGGGTCCACTATCTTTATCTGCAACTTTATGAATATCTCTTCTTTACCTTCAAGCACTCTGCTTTACATTACACAGGGTGGTGAATATGCATGTGGGCATGACTATAAGTGGTCAAGATGGAAGGGCAATTTTAAGAAGCACTATGAGTTCTGTATTGCAGCAAACATTGTTTTTGTATAGTTGTGGCTTTGTGATAGTACTTTTGATGTGACTGAAAGAAAAGCATGAAATGAAGTTTCTATTTTAGGGAGAAGGTGCCAGCTCTTCCTAATAGCTTTCCTAGAAAATCTTTCCTCCTATTTTAAATTTTGAATGCAAAGTGAATTAACATCATTCTAGTATGGTAGGAATTTTGTTGCGTATCAGAGCTGACAGCAGAAAGTAGTCAGTGTACCAAGATGTTAAGCATCACTGAAAGGGCAGCTTTAGCCAAAAGATTATATTGTTTGTTGCAAATACCAGTGGAACTGTTTCTTATTGGGTTACCTGGAAGTAGAGTCCGACTTAAAATTTCTACATAGGTGTTTTATTGAGGAGAACTCATAGAATATATACTTGTAAGGATGTGGAGAAATCAAATTTGGAAAGAGGGTGGGACTTGATCCACAATTTAGATGTACTTGGAAGCAAAGGGTCAACACATCCCCTGCAGGTTTATGTATATGGAATGTGCTTTAATAGTTGTCCTGATCTGAATCAACACATCAGGGCCTTGTCCCTCTCTACCAGATAGTCACTGGATATAGGCCATTCTGGAAAGGAGGAAAGTCTTGAAGGAATTATTGTCCTGAATTCAAGGGCAAAATGTCCCAGGGAAGGCAGTTGAGAGCCGTCAGCAACAGAAATTCACAACAGCTGATGAGTTGTATATATATTTTTTTTCTGAGGGACAATGTGAGTGAGACAATGTACTATCCACTCCAACAGCCAAGAAAAAGGGAGCAAGCAAGGTTAAGTTTAACAGAACCGAGTATGTCATGAAGACTAAAGTGGCAGTTTTGAGCATCCAGTATGAATGGTAAGGCCATAACAGGCAAAGGGAACCACGAATACTAAAGTATAAGGCAGGGCATAACTTAAAATTTGGGCAATATTCTAGATGCATATTGACTAAGATGGAAAAGAAGAAGAGAAGATCAAAATAGTACAAAATGTAAGAGAATAAATAAAACCAGTCAACACTGGAAAGACAGATAAGAGGCAGTGACAGATGGCACTGAATTCTATGCAAAGCATTCTGGAACAATCTGATCCAAGTTGTCTATTTGAAAACTGATTAGACCAACAAAATAGATCATGAGTTTGAGAGACTGCAGTCAAGACCACTAGATACAAAGCACAGAAGTCCTTGTAATAATTCCCAATATTCAACCTACCTTCCTTTCTTACCAATTGAGCCTTCTTTCTTTACAGTGGCAGTATGAAAAGCTAAATGCTATCTCATCTCCTCTCAGATAGCGGGATATAAGCAGAAATGTCTTGGTGGCTTCCAGGAGAATTCAGTTTTTCAAATGATGAAGTGTTCTACATATGGCTTTCCCACCTTCTTTTTGTTTTGAACATGGCTATAATGGCTAGAGCTGCAGCATCTATATAGTAATCAAGGAACTAGTCCTAAAGAATAGCAGAGATATCACCACAACTTTCCTGGAGCTATGGAACCAAGGGAAACAGTCATTTACCTTCAGGCATTTGCCGTGTAAGAGATATAAACCCCTTTTATTTAGTCATTTTAATATTGTTGCTATTAATGGTGATTGAGTGCAATATTAACTAATATAAAAGCAATTGAAATAGTCCAGAAAGGGTTTGATGGGGCTGTATTTAGGTGATGACAATTGAGAATAGAGAGGCCAGGCCAGTGAGAAATATGACAGTGTTTGAATAACTGGAATATAGAGATTCTAGCTTAAGAAGAATTGTTTCAGATTCACCTTCTGTCATTTCTATATCACTTTATTTCAGAGTCATGCCCAGTTCTTTCAAGCCTCTCTACCTTTTTATAAAGTGTTTTTCTTTGTTTTAGAATCAATCCGTTCCTACTCCAACTAATATGCTCCCATTCATGTGTTAAACTTATTTCAAATACTACCATCCCTATAAAGCACGCCCACTCTGCTCACTAAGAGTGGAACATTCCTCCTCTATGGAAAGAAGCTACTGTTCTTTGAATAATTATTATGTGCCAAAATTAAAAGTTTTATTAATATGAAGTCATTTTTATTCTTTCAATTACTACAAAAAATTTATTAACTTTGAATCATAGCTATTGAAATAACAGAGCTTACATTTGAATCCAGGATGTATGGCTATAGAGACCCTTGTACAATGCTTCTTCTAGGAAACAATGAAAAGTAGGCAAAAATTTGAAGGAATTGGCTTTATTTCTCCAAACGAGGTGCAAGGATCACAACTGCAATATCCTATCTATAGCAGATTGAATGACAACCTTATTGGGAAAAATGACGTTTGCATGTGTTATTAAATTAGGATCTTGAGATGAGATCATCCTGGATTATCTGGATGGTTCCTAGATCCAAGGACAAATTTCTTGTAAGAGACACACAGAGGAGAGGCTGGGAGAAGAGGAACAGACCATGTAAGGACTGAGACCGAGACTAGGGTAATGCAACCATAAGTCAAGGAAAACCTGGAGCCCTCAGAGCCTGGAAAAGGCACGGTGAAATTCGCCCATTTAGTCTGCCGAGGGTGGACAGCCCTGGTAACCTTGATTTCAGATTTCTGACCTCTGTACTATAAGTTAATACATTTCTAGTAGTAAGTCACCAAACTAGCATTTTGTGACAGCATCCCCAAGAGGCTAATATGCCATCTCTGACTATTTAGTGCATGTCTAAAACCTGTGATCTATGATCTCATTGGAGGATAGCCTCATAAATCTCAGAATTTCTTGTATTTGGCATCACATCACATGGTGGCTATCATCAATAGCAGAAGCTTCAGGCTCAGAGGAAATATTGTGCCCTAGAAAATGGTGCAATCAGAGGCTAAGGGAGCAGGCAGTAAACCATTTGGTCTCAAGTCTTCTCTCTGCAATGAATACAGTATTATCCTGAGCAAATTTAGTAAATTCCCTGGACCTCAAAATTAAATGTAAACTGAAGAAGAAAATTATTTCAAAGGTTTGCTATGTGAAATAGCTGAAACAATCTACACGGTACTTTTAAGTGTCCATTCCTTTCAAGCACACAGTAAACATTAGCTGCCGCAATTATTATTATAGAAAATATGTTAGTCTTAAATGAGAATACCAGTCAATTCTCATTATCCGTTTCTAAAACGCCTTTCAAATCACAAATTTTCAGGGAATTATCAAATGGATATATAAAATGGATATGTGCACAAACTGTTTGCTTTTCTTACATGATCTCCCTTACTTAATCGAATGTGGGGTTACTTATGTTAAAGAAAGAGAACTTTATGGAAAATATTATGGATAAAACATTTTTTTCAGTAGCTAAATATGACACAATTACGTGCCAATTAGCAAAACTTCTGCCAGTGGGACAGAGCATTCTGATAGTTTGTAAGTCTTTGTCAAATACTTTGAATGCATGACTTTCAGAATTTAGATATTTAGAAATCCATTATATTTTTGAATATGGCACTGTAGCTCAGGGCCTGAAGCCTATCACTAAGCAAATATATTAGGTTTTAATATTAACCTTGGAAACTTGTTTTCATCCCTATCTGAGAAAGTTCTGACTACCAAAGATCACTGTAGGGCACTCATGAAAAGATGATTTTGAAACTTCAAATGTCTACCAAGCCAAAGCTTCAAAGCTTAAAACAGAAAGAAAAATTGCAGATACCTGAGAGAAAGATAGCCAAAAACACAGGTCAGTGACTTAGTAACGTATACAAAACTGACATTTGGGGCTGGGGATGGTGGTGTTGTTCTGTGGTAAAGAGACTGCTTAGCAAGTGTGAGACCATTGGTTCCATCCCCAGTACTCTCCCAAAAAAGCCAATAAAATAACATAACCCTGCCATTTATTAAAATGGGGCCAAATGCACCTTGGGAGAAATAGGAATGTTTTCTCAAACCATAGCTATGACTTTTATATACAGAAGTTACCTCTTCTAATTGTGGAAATACAGAACTGTCCAGCGGCTAAAGGCTACCAAGGAATGCACCACACTCACCTGAGAAACTGGATCTAGGTTCCCTTTATTTTTGTCTTTGTTTTGCATCTTCTTGGACTTTTCAGAGAGCCCATAGCACTTTGGTCAGAGAGACTCTGAAGCTCACAATAAAGAAACGTCATTGCACACATCCCCCCACGTTTTCCACCCTGCCCCTTGTTTCATAGCTTTTCACATTCCCCTTGCTATCACCAGCAACTTAAAAATGATTCCGTCTTTCCGTCACCTTTCTCCTTCCCTGCTTATTCCAAGGTCAGTCTGTTCTCCTTCCCCATCCAGAGCCCCTTGCTCCAGATGGCCTCCTCTGCCTCCACTCATGCTGGAATTTCCCAGCTTCCTGTACCAGCTGCAGAAGCCTGCCCGTCCCTCTTTCCAGCACCAATTGTCCCATCCAGCTCCAGATTCTTCCTTTCACAGGTCAGGGCTCCAGGCTTCACTTGTCCTCCCTGGCAGGAGGCTCCATCCCGTCCCTTCACACCGGGGAAGTTCTGGACTCCTGACACTGTGGTAAGGTGCTGTCTTGTTTCTAAGGACACACTCTGCCTTGCTAAAAATCTGTCTCTCTCTTTAGATTCCTCTCTCAAATTCCTCATACTGACAGGCAAGTTTTCCTGGCAGAGGTGAAACTTCTGAGTTTTGCTGTAATTGGTCTGAGCAGACTTGTTGAGGCTGATCAGAATCAGAAGTGTTTTCCCCTGAAGAGGACATTCCACCCAGAATGCTTCTTAATCACATTGGGAAGTCTTTAAAAACACATCCATCACTAGAAGTCTGCGATTTCATTGGCCCATGTGGACATCGTAATTGCTTAATAGCCCTCTTGAAAGATCTAATGTGTGACTGGGTTTGAGAATCAGTACAAAAACTTGAATCCTACCTATGTTCCTTTCAACAGGACTTTTTCTAGAAGGGTTAAGGTTCACCTTGAATCTTTGGCTGTGTAGCCACCTACACTTAGGGCACTGGATATCCGCTGTCCTCAGCATGAGCTCATACCACCACCCCCCCCCAAAAAAAACCCAAAACAAAATAGGAATGGAATGACCTTTCTGAGCTTTCCAAGCTGAGAAAGTTGGTATTGTAATTGAGCCTGGGAAACTGCTGCTGAAGGGAAATTTTTAAAAAGCAACTAGAAGAGCTAGTATTGAAAAGGAATTCAGAGTGACTGCAGGGTTACATAGGTTTGTCGATGAACTGTTACCCATTCTGGAGACTGGCAAAATAATTATGTTGGGCAATTAACCTTGTATATCAGAGTCTGTTTTTCCTTCAAGCTTTGAATCCTGAAGGATGGAGCTGGTTTGGGGAACCTTTGGGTATGATATGATCAGCTTCAGACAAGGCTGAAAGGAACTGTAATTTAACAGAAGCTCCAGGGCCAAATAGAAGAGGAGAGAGCAGTCATCTTTCTGAGAACTCAGGGTTCGTTTTGCAGCCGCATGTACCTGTCATCTGCTCAGCAAGTTGCTTTGGGAGCGCTGTTGATCACAGTTATTTTACAAAGTGGCTGTTTTTGGTGTATGCTCTAAAAAAAAAACAATTTTAATAGAGAAGCAAGAAGTGGAGATAGATAGTTCACTAGTAAGCTCAAAAGACATGGTAATTAAATGGGAAAAATGACTTCTCGCCATGCCTCTTCATAATAGGATGGTTTCTTACTCTCAGAGATGTGCGTTTTGATAGTGCAAAATTCACCTACTGTTATATCTGGGACATATTAAAGAGTGCAGTAAATGGCAGAAATTAGTATTAATGGGATGGGGTTCTCCAAAATCAGCGCACTATAAACCATGAAGGATGATGAAGTCCTCACTGTTTCCTTTCTGAACAGCTGGAAGAAAGGAAGTTTTGCAAATTATAGCTGCTGTATTATTTAAATATTCAGCTTCCCTTTTTAGTATAAATGGGCTTAGTATATGTGTGGGTTCTGGGTTTTTTCCATAAAAATTAACTTCTCAATTTTAACTCCAAAGTCTCTTCCACAGAAAAAGGTAAATGTAAAAGTAGTTTGCTATATTTTGTCTCAGAACTTAGAAAGGTAAAACAATTTTTAAGACAGGTGACACAGTGTTTTCTTACATTTTAAAAGTGGGAACTATTTATACCAAGAAAGAGTTTCAATATAAATTATCTTTTTGACTTTAAGAGCTTTCTAAATAGAGTGTAAATGTAATGATTTTTTTCCCACTTTATCACTCTCATCTGAACTGGAAGACACATTAATTGCTCTTTACAGGAATGACTCAATTTATGAAGATAGACTTTTTTTAAATTTAGAAGAAACCAAGTGTTGGTTTCCAAAATTAAAGAGAACTGGAAATTTATACTAGCCAAAGAGTATACTCCTCACCAATATTATTTGTCTGCAGTATATAATTGAAATATGAAGAGTTTTATGTCTGTTAAGGGAGAGAAGTTTTGTATTTTCCCTATAGTTACTATAAAATGCAATGGCTAACAAAAACATTCTTCATGTGTTTGTTTGGGTTAGTCAGCGTTCTCTCACAGTGACAGTATACCTAAGAAAATCCATTAAAAATGAGGAAACAGTTATTTTAGTTTAAGACATTTCCCTGGTTGGCTGGCTCCATTGCTTTTGTGTCTCTAGTGAGGCAGAACATCATTGTGGAGGGCGTATAGTAGGTAAAAGCTGCTCACCTCGTGGCAGCTGGAAAGTAAAGAGAGATAGAGGAATGGCCAGGATCCCCGTGTCCCCTTCTGTGCCATTCCCACAGCAACCTAACTTCCTTCCACTGAGTCCCACTATTGCTCCTTCACAATTAATTATTTCTCCTTCATGATTTCTTAGATGAAATGTTCATTCTTACTGTAGAACGTAGCATCTCAGAACATAATTCTTTCCCTTTCCTTAACAACGTTCACCTTTCATGTGAATCAAAAACTTTAAAGCTGCTCTTCTGTCATATCTAAATTGCTAGCCTCACCACTCTTTTACTTTGGGTACAACATTAAATGAGGGTTTGCAAGCACTCTGTTATAGTGGCAGTCGCTTTGGTATTCATGATAGCCACTCATGACTAAGGGACTGGTAGTGTATACAGTGTGGATATGCTAGATAAAAGAATGATTCATACTTCAACAGGAAATCGCTGGACGGTTGGAGATTTCATCATGATAAACAAAATGGTATGTAATATAAATTTATAAATTTTATTTTTCTAGAATTTTCTATGTAATCATTTCTGGTCATTGTTGAATATGGATAATCGAAACCTTGGAAATCAAAGCCACAGAAAAGGGAGAACTATTATACATTCAGTAGGTCTATTTCTTCTAAATGTTTCAAGGAAGAAAGGCCTATACACACACAGAAGTAGGATTGTTGGATGGTGCGGTATGTACTTTTCATTTTCTGTGAAAATGTTATATTATTTTGAATAGTAACGACACCATTACACATTCACACTGGCAGTGTGGAGCTTCAATTTTTCCTCACTCTTGCTGATCCTTCTTTCTGCTTTCTGTTTGAATAGGGATTATCCACATCGTGAGAATTTACAGCTATTCATTTTTTAAAAATCAGCCTTAATATATATCAATTATTTTACTGTAATTTTTAAAATTTATGACTCTATTTAGTTTGATTCTCTCTCATTCTTTGCACTCAGAAGGAGTAAATTGAGTATACCGATTGTGTTAGAATGCTTTTCTATGTGATTCTGCCACTTGTTTCACTTTCAGGCTTGCAATCAGTTCCAACATGACTGTTTGGGAGCTTTATTCATTTGATACACTGTCCAAAATTTGAAGGCAAAATTCAAGAAGACATTGATACCATGCTGTCAGATGAAAATTAGGGTTCTTATAATGATCATTTTTCTCATTTATTTTCAAAACTGTTTTTCTTACATTGGGCTAAAAATCAGTCAGACTTAAAGACAGCATAAGTTTACCAAACACAGAAGCTTTCATAAATGCCATATTCAGACATACTTCTTTTCTTTCTTTTGAGGCAAATGATTTTGCTTTGAAACAGCAATAAATGTGGCGGAGAGAGTGCTTTAAAATCTGTATTATGTTAATTAGCATTTTAATATTGCTTTTATTTCTGTTTCATTTTATTTTGAAATCCTCTACTGAATTTTTGTAGAGAAAAGGCATATTTTATAAACATTTTTCATAACTGTACTAAGATGCTATTAACTTCCCTGGCAATAAACTAACGAAACCAATATTTCCACAAATAAATTAAACAGAAGATCCATTTATAGATATTTGAAAGTTTACTGAAGCTAATGCCAAAATCTTTAGCACACAAACGGATGCCAGCAAAGATTAAGTAGACAGGCTTAATTAAATATGCATACAGAGAACCAAAACTCTCATAGTTTGAACTGCTTTTATATCATACAATTATTATTTTTTTTAAAAAATTGAATTCTCAATGCTTTTCTCTCTTCTTCTTCTAAATAATGAAGAAGTTTCTATAGCTGTCTCTCCCCTGAGAACTGATATAATCATTTGGTAAGTGGCACAACAGTATGTAGGATCCTCAGCTCATGTATGTAAGAGCCAGACTGCATTTAAAGAAGCGATTCTTCTGAGCCAATGACTTTCATAAAGTAACTTTGGGTACTTCATAAAACAGTGTGATATATGCCTATCAAATAGCCAGGGGCCAAGATCCATTGCCAAGTTTTATACTAAGAAAGATGCACGTATAGTTATGAGTTGTGGGAGGCAGTGTAGTGCTGGGTAATTTGAATTTATAGTATCTGCTGTAATGCTGTATTTTGCTTTACTGTTACTACAGCAAACACTACTATGCATAGCTGTGTTATTGCCAGAACAGTTTCCATCTTCATTAGCTTATATGAACTAAATGATGATGAGTAAGTGACCAGAAGTAATCTTGGGATAAAAATTGCTCAATTGGCTGGTTGTTGACTATTTATTAATCTTGTGAAGATTTACATTCTTCTTAACCAAATTCACATTTAGTTCTCTTCAGAGAATTTGGAAAGAAGTTCAGTTTTCTCTCCTTAGTTATAATGAGAGGGTTTATATCTTAATACAAATTCAGGGAAAATTCGATTGAGGGCAACTCCCAATTCAGAAATGGGCTTATTTCACTTTGCTCTATATTTTTATATTACATATCTAAGACTGGTTACTTTTATACAGAATAGAGGTTTATTTAACTACAATTTTAGAGGCTGAAACCCCAAGATCAGGCAGCCTTGCCTAGCCTTTGACAGGGGAATTGTATGTCACAAGGTGGTAGTGGCATCGCATGGTGGAGCATGTCTGAGAGTAGCACGTGGCATGTGTGAAGGAGGCCAAGCATACACGATGGCCTCATTTCATAATAACCTGCCTACAAGACAACCAATCCAGCTTTGTGAGACCTAACTCACTTCCAGAAGATGAGCACTGATCTCTTCTGAAGATTATGACCTAACCACCTCCCAATAAACCCCCCTGCTTAGCAGTTCTGGCACCTCTCAGTGTCATTACACTGTGTTCCAAGTTTTCAGTGGATGGTTATTTGGGGAACCAATATATCTAAACCATAGCAGGGCTCATTAAGGACTTGTGGGCCAAGGACTTTATGACCTTTGTATGGTCATGGCCAGCTGATAGTTGAAATGTTGTCTGGAAGCCTATACTGGAATGGAAGACACCTAGCAGGAATGTTTTTCCTTTATTTTTCCTTTTCCTTTCTCTTTTTCTTTGCTTTTCACTCTATTTTAGTGCTGCTTGCCACATAAGAATTCAATAAGTAGTTATTGAATAAAACGAAGCTAGAAGCTCATCCATACCATCTACAAAAGAGGGCTGAGATAAAGGCATTCCTTGCAGTAGGAGCGAGGATAACAGAGCTGGTGTTTGTGGTGAAAATAAGGATCACAGCTAAAGCTTGTAGCATCCTACTGTGTGCCAGGCATAAAACCTTGAAGTGTCTCTCTTGAGCCTCAATAATAATGCTCTGCAGTGGTGCTGTCATGATCCTCATTTTATAGATGAAGAAACTTTCAGTTGAGTTAAACCAGTCACCTACTGACACATGTTCAGCAGGCAGCGCAGGCAGGACTAAATCTAGATGTGCAAATTCTGATTAACAGACACCAGGTTCTCCACCTGGTCACGGCTTGATGTGTCCAGTAAACTGACAGAGACCATACCCTTATTCATAGATATCATATTGTGCACCTTCACCCAAGACCTCATTGTGTAATGTTTCAAGCTCCAAGGTGGTGAGGACATAGGAGCTCACCCTCTGTACCCACTGTCACCCTAACAATCTCTGTAACCAAAAGAGAGAAAACTGTACATAGGTTCTACCACTGCAAGAGTTACTGGTCAGAGAGATCCACACCCAGTGATCATATTGAACAAGACTAAGCAATTTTAATCCCATTTTGCGAGGAGATATATAGTAAATTTAATAGGCATTATTCTCATTTTATATACCATGTCTTCTAGAATTCTAAAAATTCACTGTTACAGTGAATATTGAGCTATGTTTAAACAGAGTTAACATAAGTTTTCCTAAAATTCCAGTTTGTATAGAGGCATTTATTTGAGATAAATGAGCATGTGATTCAAGACTTGATACTAGCAGGGAATTACTCATGTTTAATCTAAAACTCACCCAGCAAAGGAAAATAGAAAAAGTGAGTGAGCAGGGCCCACTGAGGCAGCAAGGTGGGGTCATCCACTCCATTGAACTCAGCCTGGTGAGTTGTGGACAAGCAGGGCCTGGATGCAGACCTCACAGCTGTACTGTTTAACCGACGTAATCTGGAAATTCAGATTTTTATGTGAAGTTTTCTAACAATGAATTATTCTTAAAAGACTATGAGAGCAAATTGGAATTTATTGGAGACCTGTGTATGAATTGTGCTCCTCCAGCTCTGTGAACTCTCGTGCAGACAGAAACTATGTTTTCCCTCCTAGCAAACAAGTGATATAGGGAGGCTTGGCTCTTTGTAAAGGCAAATGGGTCCCTGATCTGTGCTTTGGAGATCCTGTTTGGATAAGTTGTCATTTATAAGCCAAGTATGGTGACTGCAGCAAAGGAAAGGTAGAAGAGAGAGCCAGGTCCACAGTGATTTGGAAGTTGGGGTGACCCCTCCATCACAGCTGCTTCCTGGAGACCTGGCTTCTCTCTGTGATGATGTGCAGCACCCGCTTCCTAAACGTGTTTGCACCTGCAAGAGACATGTAGCTCAGTCTTATCATGATCATTCATTTCACTTAAAGCCAAGGAGATTGAATATTGATTACTTTTCATTTATGTCACAATCTTGGAAAAGTCTTATAAAAATATTTTGGGATTCTCATTTAAAATAATTAAAATGGAAATAAGATTTTAAATGTTTTATTTGCTACTTAATGAAACAAATGAGATTTTAGTGAAAATTAAGTAAAATAGTGTTAATGCCTTATGATAACTAAATTCGTCAATATGAATTATGTCTGCATATATATATATACCCATATATGTGTACATACATTATATTCACCAATCTATTTACACATATACTATAAAAATATTCCAAACAAGTAAAATATTTCATGCAAAGTACAATTATTAAATAAAACTATTTTAATAAAATAAATAAAATTATGTTATTTAATGGCAAATTAAATAAATTCATCTTAAAGTCTTATTTTTGTCAACTTTATGCAGAATTATTTGGCATCATCTAATTTATTTATACCCAATGAAAACAGAGAGCTAAATAAATGTCTTGTTGATAATGTTTTGATTGGGAATTGGATTAGAATTCAGAAATGTCTGCGAGAAGATGCAGCATGGCTTGAGACACTCACTTTCATAACGACTGTTTTGTAGGAGCCCAAACTGAAAAAATGCCCCAGATCTTAGCTGGATTTGACACCTATATGGATTAGTCATGAAGTCAAAATGGAACCAACTCCAAATAGAATTTCATTACTTGGGGAGGTTTCCTGCTTAGATTTTAAGAGCAAGTGAAGGATTTCTTATTCAATTCAGAAGAATTGAGTGATTCAAATTCATTAAATAAGCCATTTAAATACTACACCCCTATAGTGTAATATCTATTACCGCTATTGATTCACTTCTATGTTCTGTATTTTAAAATGTGTGATGTAGAACCAGTCACAACACAATCAGGAAATTGTAAGATAATAATGTAATGCAATATAAATCACGGAGTTTGCATCTAGCCTTACTTGCTGGTGTCTAGGTGTCAGTGGGAAAGGTAAATGGTGGACAGCCAGCTCCACATAAACAGCTATCCTCACATTTAACTTAAATATGGGGCCCAGAAGAAGAATAAGGTTTTTATTTTAAATATATTTTCAGTGATCAGAGGAGCCCCAGATGGGAGCTGGGTGGCCCAGCACAGCAGAGAACATTACAGAAGTGAACAGGGCTGGATTTAGAGAGATAGAGAAAATGATATGCAAGAAGATTTCATCAAAATCCATTTTTATACTGTCTCCTATATTTTCTATACTATTAAGAATTTAAGTTCAGGGAAAATTGCTGTTTTTACAATTATTAATTTCTTTTGGTACCTACTGACCATGCACATGTATCACTGGGCTAGAATTCCCCTCTTAACAAAATACCTAGACTAGGTAGGTGGCTTAAACAACATGAATTTCTTCTCTCACAGCTCTGCAGGCTGGATGTCTAAGATGAAGTTCCCGGCAAGGTGGCTCCTCCTGGGGCCTCCCCTTGCCTTGCAGATGGCTGCCTTCTCACCATAGCCCATGTGCCCTTGGTCATGTGCATGTGTCCCTAACGGCCCTCCTGCTTCTAACCCTATTGGATTAGGGGCCCCATTCCACCTTAATAACCTTTCTATGACCTTATCTCCAAATATAGTTCAGTCACATTCTAAGGTACTGGGGCTCAGAAATTCACTATATGAATTTTGAGGGGACAAAATCTTGTCTACAATTATATTTTGTGAGAAAAAAGTAGATAGTGATATTTTTAAAAGAATATTTTTTAAATACAGTGTCCAGGGCTGGGGATTTAGCTCAGTGATCCTGCCACCTGCCTCACAAATGCAAGGACCCGAGTTCGATCCCTGGTACCCCCCCGCAAAAAAATACAGTGCCCAGCACTAAGTATGTGTTCCTCCCATTGAATTTGTTAGCTCAGGTATATAAATGACTTTAAAATGGACAATGAAAAAACAAGTATTTCAGATTGCAGTTTTAAGCTAAAACCACAACTTCGTTTCCTGCTTCTTCCACCACCACAACAGGTGAAGCAAATACCACTGTTATTCCAGCCTTATAAGCTGCGTGCAAGTGTACCTTTGACGCAGCCACTTTCATTGATGGAATTGTCCTTGTCTTGGGGATACAGGCTGTAATTTTCTTTCTTCATAAATTTTCCAAATCTAAAGAATGAAATTATCCCAGTTTGTAAATGGACCTATTATATTAATGAGGACTGGCAACTCATCTGTGTAACTCACTGAAACCAAAATACTATCTTTCAAGAAATCCAACGTGGAAGATGCTATTCCAGGATCTCTAAACATACAACAGATGTGTAGGATATTTTGAAGCATCATTCTTGAAGAAAAATCAGTTAAACCATTTTATTCAAAAGAATATTTAAAATATTCTACATGAATCCTTGCAGTTGTCTTCTTAATCCTATTGCTGTAGGATTATGTTTCTTTTCTTGACATCCCAAATACAACTTTCTGCAAGGGATGGAAAATTTTATCCTGTGAAGACAACTTTTTGACTCTTGGCAGGTGAATTTTGTCAGCTTCAAGCCTTATAGCTGGATTATTTTCGCCTAACTCAAGATGTTACTTAGTGGCCAGAATTAAGAAGTGTGCCAAACAAGCAGCAGTCGGGTGGATTTGGGGCTAGCACTTCAAAATTAGAATTAACCTGTTTAGTAGTGCTAAATTGTATCCTTGGAATAAAATTTTGTGCTCAATAAGTTATTTTGTTTGACATTAGAAATAAGTTGCCACATAGCAAATTACATTCTATACTTATAGTTTGTACTCAAAAAAGGTATCCTAACACACCATTGTACCTTGAAAAGATTTCTCCCAAGCTTTCCTGAAAAGCAATTTTTATGAAGCTCTAGGGAAATAAATTTTAGAATCATTTATTAGCTCTTTAAATGAGACAATCATTTTAAGCTTTTAGAGCAAATGTGACACAGGCAATTTCATACAGCTATTAAGCCCTGCGTGGTGGTGCACACCTGAAATCCCAGCGCTTGGAAGGCTGAGACAAGAGGATCTCAGAGCCAGCCTGAACTACAAAATGAGACCTTTTCTCAAAAGAGAAAAAAAGCCTATGGGCTTTTGATCAGGTTGCTATAGATTTTTAATGATTGGCCTGGATAGACTGAGCTTTGTCCTTTTTTACTTTCTCCTTCCTTCATTTTCTTCTTTATTTCAATTCCTATAAAATAATAAGCACAGATACTTTGTTTCTGTCATTTCTCATAAAGCATTCGTTTTCTTAGTTTTAAGAGGATTACTTCTCCCTTGCCTCTGACACATTGCATTATTTCAGAGGCCTTAATTAGTTTAAAATAGGCTTTTGCTTTCTAGGTCATTACTCTGCCCCCCCCCCCCCTTTAGCCTATGCTAGCTGAGTTTAGCATTTGGTTTTCAGTATTTTATGGTAGGAAGTGACACATTGCTTTGGTTCATTTCATAAACTGAAACTCCTTGAATTTAAGTGATTATATTAAAAGTTCTCAAAACGAAGAGCTACTGTTTCTTTCCCACTTGTCGGTACAGCTAAACAGTTTGTTTTATTTGCACATTTGTACACATATGTAATGTTTTCAAGTACCTTAACTGTTTAAATCTCTGGCTTCAAATATTTTTGGAAAAAGGTTGACTTACCTCACAATTTTGTGTTTCCATTTAGTACTAATATTTTAGATACTTCACAAAATTTATTATACTGCCAAGGGTATTAGTATTTAGTGAGTGCTATAGGATTCATTTGAAAATCTACAGAATTTCCAACCTCACAAGGTGGGAAAAATTAGCTACAGTGGTGTAATTGTCACTTACCTGGCTAGGAATTGGTTGTCACACATTTATGTCAATATGTGTAGGAAATTTTGTGGAAATGACTGGAAGTTGCTGTAATTTTGAGCGCTGGCCAAGGTGTGGCAATGTTTGAAGCAGAGAGTTAAGCAATTCAGAGACATTGAGAATTAATGTCAGGACTTAGTCTTTTTTCTTCAAATATAAATAAATGCAGCTTAAACAAATTGAATTGCTTGTGCTTTTCTGTAAAAGCTTTTGAAATTATCCCCATAACATTATGACAAAATGAAACTATTCTTACATTTTTTCATAACAAATTTGTCAAATCTGTATGTTCAAAAGTAACACAGATAGGGCTGGGGATTTAGCTCAGTGGTTTCGCTGCCTGCTGCACAAGCGTAAGGACCCAAGTTGGATCCCCGGTACCAAAAGAAAAAGTAACACAAATGACAACAATGAAGCAATTTGGTTTTTTAATCTGATATTTCATTAAACAGTTATCTTTTTCTAACCAATCTTTTGTGAAATAGGCAAAGCCATTCTAAACTGTTAACATGTACTATAAAACCCTAGTATGTACTTTTACTGTGCTCCTGAGGCATAATTAACCATTTAACATTTACCCCAAGCATCACCAGGCAGCATGTTTGTTTACGCGCTGACTCTCCTCAGTGTCACTTGGGCAGGTGTCATTTCCACCGGTCAACTCTTATATTGAATATTTGATAAAATTTTTGTTTTTATATTTCCTGTTATATTATCTTATAGAATTGATAAAAAATATGCAATGTTTGATCATCCTATATTTAAACAATTGGACTGGTAAGTGGTTAAAAAATGTACTATTGGAAATTTTGTATAATTCATGTTTGCATGCTATGTATTTTTAGGAACATGGATAAGAATAAAACTCAGAAAACCAAAGTATAAAAGCAAAATAACCTTCTGCTGTCATTAATATGTGAAAATGAGTTAATTTTAATTATATGTATTTACTTATCCTGTAATAAAGTTATTTTATGAAATTTCATCAGAAGCAACACAGTGTAGCAAAATATGTCAAAAATTTTATTAACATAAATACTTTAATTAACTAGAAACTATATATAGAACTCATTATGAATGCAGAGTACTTTATAATATATGTATATCTGCATCAGTTGGTAATCCAAGAGTAGTGACATCCTTAAAGTTATATGGAAAGGGCCCAAACAGATCAAAGAGGCAAAGTTATGGAAATTAAATATTCCAGATATATACAAGAACATGTGGATCCTTTTATCTCTCCACTCTTCTTGTAGCTACAGCCCCTGAGGGTTCTCCATAGCATTATGAAGACAAAGACCAGTTGGAAATGTTCACTCCATCCTGCATGTGGGCACAGGATAAGCCTGGAACCCTATATTCCTTAAAGGAGAAAACTTGTACCCCAGTTTCAAAAGAGCAGGGACATTTCCCAATTCTCTGATTTTTTTGCAATTAAACCTATAATTCAAATGAGATATCAACTCTCATAATATGAGAAGAAATCAGAACCATTTTTATGGGAGGCAAAAAGTGTCTCTGAGGATTTTACTGTCTACAGAATTATTAATTAGGCTGTGAAATCTACAGATGTGTACAGGACACCAGATGTGTCAGAACACCAGATGTGTAGATATAGAATTGATGTTTCAGATTCACACAGAATCTCTCCATGAAATCCAAGAGTCATACTTCAAATAAATAAAAGAGCATTATGCTATATATGCCTTAAATCAGCAATAGCTAAAGGGAGTTGTTTTATGGCTTAATAGGCTATAAAAACAAGTCCTTGTGAAAAGGACCTCCACTGATTTCCTTTTTACCTAAAGATAAAATCCAGATTGCAGATTTCTAACATTGAGAGGAACAAAATAAATACAGATAATAAAATTGTATAGGTTTTCTATATGTTGTTTACAGAGAATTGTTTACCTGAAATCAATATGATCATTGGGCCCCACCAAGAGTAAACTCAATACACATACATGCAGTGCTGCTGCCTTCTCTGCTACCTCTGGGTACTGAGATGTGGGACAGAATTCATTTTACAGCTAAACCATATGGCCAAATTCCAAAAGTTCTACTTTAATGACTCATTATAAAAATCTAAGTTCTGATGTTTTAAAGTTCATTTATTAAGCATGATTCTCTTTTTTCAGACTTAACAGTGACATTTATTTCTATTTGGCACTGGTCTGGGCTATAATCATTTGGTACTTTATCACATCCTTGCCCCAATTCTGGTTTCAATTATCATTTTATTTTACATATTTAAATTTTGTAGGTTCTGGAGATTGAAATCAGGATACATGATAGGCATACACTCTGACACTGAGCTACATACCAAGCCTTATTTATTTATTTATTTATTTTTAGACAGGATCTCCATAAGTTGCTCAGGTTGGACTGAAAATTGCAATTCTCCTGTCTCAGCTTCCCAATCAGCTCATATTACAGGGATGAACCACTACACCTTGTTTCAGCAATCATTTTAATGCCCAGTTGCCTGTTCTATCCTGCAAGCTCTACCAATGTAAGAGCCAAGTATGATTTTCTTTCCAAAGTCTGCCCAGTGTCTAGAGCTGTTTCAGGCATGTAGTAGATATTCAATAGAATGAATTCAAGTCATCCATCTGTAGACTTCAGAGTCTAATAATTATGTAGATAATGACATCCCCATAATACTGGATTGAACATTCAGTGAGTAATAGAATGAATTAATGATTAAAAGAATGAATCTATCAGAGAAGCTAGAAAAGCTTTAGCAAGGGAAAGTCCTTGAGATTTCTTGCAAAGAGGTATTCACGTTGCTTTGCTCTAGTTCACTCAAGCCATTGCTGTTTCCTTTCACTGACAAAGACAATGTCCTTAACAGTTTTGGAATATCTTCTGTTTGCCAGGAAACACAGTAGATGTTTCTAAATTATTAATTGAAAAGTAAACTGTTCAGTAGGTATTAATAGTAATTTTGTAAGAAAAAGAGGCTGAGAAAGATTAAGTAATATGTCCCAGATTGCTTCACTGCTAATAGTTTAATGCAAAATTAAAATCAATATCAATACAGAGCTTGTATAGTTGCCATACTGTCAGTAGTTTTAATAGTACCTACCTTTAATTCAAAAGAAATTTTAGCACCTCAGTATATAAAATTGGTGTTTATAGTTGAAATAAGGATGGAGAGCCAAGAACACTGCTTCATTATCTCTTATCCCACCATTCTGGACACCAACCATTTACCAAGAAATATATTTGCAAATAGGTCTAGGAAAATTGGCTATATAAAAAAAGTAATCAAAAATATATCTCCAAATCATAACATTCTGAAATTGATGTCATACAGATTAAACACTTTAATGAGAAAAGCCAAACTTCCAAATATTTAGAACAATATATGTCTGGTGGGATAAGGATTTGTTAAACAACATACAGAAATAGCAATACATAGGAAAATAATAAATTCACTTGCTATACAGAAAATTTTTCTACAATAAGATTAATTTCTATACCACAAAAGGTCTAATAAATGCAAAAAGCAAGTCCCAGAGTGGGAAATGTTATTTATACCACATATAACAGTAGTAGTAGTAGTAGTGATAGTAAAATTTAAAAATAATTTATTCAAATCAATAAAGGTAATCACTACACTCTTGAATAATTAGGAAAAGTTTATGAAAAGTAGAAATAGGAAGAGCCATTTGGAAATTTTGAATAAACTTAAAAATGCACTTGCTTAAAGATTCAGCAGGTATATTAGAGAAACTTACACATATACAAAAAGCTATGTATTGCTATTCAGTTTTCTATTTACTACAATAACAAAACTGGGAAAACCTTGTGTCCCTTAGGGAGGAATTTCAAACTGATTGGATTTGGGATCTATGCAGGGAATTGATGGAGCCCACTTCTGGCTGTGTCTGTGGGTTCAGGGAGGCATGGCCTTGGGATCAATGTCTAGTTCCTTTCCCTTCTCTTTCTAGTGCCATTTTCCTGCTCTGCTTTCTGTTTAATATGAACTAAGCATCGTTACTCCTCTTTGCCCTCTTCCATAATATGTGCATGATGTGGAGCCTGCCAAAAATGTACTGAATTTCCCAAAACTAAAATTGTGAACCAAATTTAACCTATTCTCCTTTAAGTTGTGAGTGTCAGGTATTGTGTCTCAGTGATGAGAAAGTTAATACACAACTTAATACTCATAAATAAAATAGGTGTAAACCTCATAGATAAATTGTATCATGTAATCGTATAATAGAATATACTATAGTAGTGTAACCATGTATACTAGTGTTACAGAAATCAACATGGAAACTATTGTATAATTTAATCAGTAAACAAAGTAAATTGCAAAAGTACACATGGAATAAGACTATTTACATAAATATTTTAATACATGAAAAATAATGCCATATGTTATAGATGTATACATGCAGATATAACAATGATAAAAACATTTCAAAGAAGAGAATAAGCACAAAATTCAGTATTCCATGAAGCAGAATTTAAAATGGAAGAATCATAGAGTTTTAATTGTAATACTTTATTCCACAGAGCTTGATGGTGAATTGGAGGCTGTTCATTGTGTTTTCCATTCTACTTTTCTGTATGTTTGAAATATTACAAAGAAAAATTTAAAACTAATAAAATGATTAATATCTCTCATGATTTACTTATAGAAGCATATTTACAAACATAGAGTTATGATACAATAAAAATAGTACCATAACAGATTGCATGTATGCTTTTATTGATTTTGAAAAAATTCATGTATTCTTAAGGGAAAGAGTAAGATTATGATTAAATAGAATGCTCATTAAACTATAACTTTTTCTCCACTTCAGTTTAACCTTGTGCTCTAAATACTGTATCAGACTTATTTGAGATTATACATTCCCTTCACTACCATAGATGAACATAAGGGGCAAAGAAAGGTGTAATGATGGAAGATTATCACAAAATTGGAAGATTTGATCTGTAAAGAGGGAAAATCCTCAGACTCTCAGAGTAGATGACAGAACTCTGAGTGAAAACTCTAGGTTATAGGAGTTTTATATTAATTAAACAAAAGGTGATGACTGAACATAAAGAAGGACAAAAATAGTGAGGACAGAACCTTTGAAGTCTGAGATTATTTACTGATCAGGCAAGTACCTCCACGGGCCTCTGTAACAATTCTCATGTTAATGGGTGTGGTTAGGTGCTTACGGGAAACCAGGCACTTAAACTGCCAGGCACACACACAAAAAGATAAATGTAATAAGACCCTTAAGTGCAGAAGCTCTGTAGGCAAATGTTAATACCATTTATATATGCTTATATATATCATATGAATATATATACACACATCTGCACATATATAGATAAATAGGATATGTGTTTGTATCTATGTAATTATATCCTTGTGTATACATATTTTAATTGCTCTTTCTGGGATGGTCATAAAAATTCAAGAGTTATTCTACCCTCCTCATACATATAAATGGAATGCACATTTGAAAATCTCTGCAATATGCTCTTTCTGTGAAAATTGACTAGGTGAATGCCCTTTAATTCACAAAGAATATTTGTACAACTCTAGCAATTTGTTTCTTTACATAGCTGGTTACTCTTATAAAGTCTTCATTTTTTTATTTTTGTGTGCCATGTTGGTCTACTCTACTCTTCCTGACATTCCATACTTGGTGGTCCTTATTGGGCTTCAGCATACCTCTTCCAATTCTGCCTCACATATTTTACCTTCATCTATCTGCTGCACTGCCATGAGTTTTTGCCATCTCAGAGTGGATGACACCATGGTACTTAGAAATCCAGTAGATTGGGAAGAAAGTATAACACCTTTGGAGGGCAGAAACAAGTCTGTGGTTTTAGCAGTGCTTAGGTAAAAGTTTAAAGTGTAAAGTCGTTTGACTCTACATAGATAATTTGTTTCCAGTCAAAAATTTTATTGACAATCCACTTCTTGGGTCATAGAATAGTATTGTGTGCAAGGCTTGCTGAAGTTAAAATTGCCATGACCATGGCATAATTTAGAAGATGATATCTCTCATGTTAACTGTATTCTTACTCTACATATTTTAGAAAATTAGGAAATGAAGCTAAGTGTATGAAAACACTTCTGTGGAGCAGGAGCAATAACAGCCCTGGTTCTGAGATAAAAATCAAAGCTGCTATTAGGCAAGATGAATATTTAACCCATTTGACTTTAAATGAAAAGTCACATTTGGTTTTCAGTTAGAAATATGCATAAATGATTTTCTCTACTCAATCAAATCTAATGTACTCACTTCTCCCCACTGCTTTTTCCTCAAAAATGCAGTTACATTTATTTGGGAGAAATGTAAGTTTAAAGCTTGATGAATATTTATGAGCACCACAGAATCCCAGACTTCTCCAGAGCTAGGAAATTAGGTCTGGGGCAAGACCAATTAAACAAGTGGGCATAATCTGTCAAAGTCCAGGGCACATCCATAGAACACAGAAAGCAAGATGACTGCAGTTCCTAAGCAGGGTACAGGGGACCAATAAGAAAAGTGCCATTTTCAATTCTTCATTTACATATGATGCAAAATCAAGCCAGTCTTCCATAGGAGAGTTTAAATATGGTGTCAGGCAAGGTGAGCTTTTCATTGGACAACCATCCCAAATCCCTTATTTGCACAGGGAGATGGCAATAATTCCACATTATCCTCATGGCCACGTGAATCTGTTCACTGGCCCACTCTCACTCCGCAGAGTGAACTTTTGTTCTACCTTCAATAAATTCACAGTCTCACTTCTTTTCTGTGTGTTTTGTCCAATTCTTTGTTCAGTATGCCAAGAACTTGGAAAAAATTTCTTCCAGAACAAAAAGCTTATAATACTCCTCCCTCATCTTTTCCTGCTCCTTCCTGTCTCTGTTCCTTCTGCCTCTAGCTCAACAGCACCCTGACCTCCAGTGCCATAGATTAGTCTTTCTGTTCTTGATAGACTAAATAGATAAATAGATAGAGCACACAGACAGATAAAGGGTACAGAACAGTGTGTGTTCTTTTATAGTACACTGTTTGGAAGATTGATCATTTCAGCAAGATTTTTCCATGATCAATCTAAATGAATTTCATTCATTCTCATTGGTGTAAATTATTCCTTTAGGTGAATATACCAGAATTTATCAGTTTACTCTGCTGACAAAAGACACTTGACAGATTCTAGCTTGGGTCTACCATGAAAACTGCTTCTGTGAAGATTTCTGGTTTCTTTGAGGAATATAATATACAAATTTATGTTGACCATATAAACCTCGAACTGACCCTCAGTTATAAACATTCATGTGTTCAATTTTTAGAATGGTGAGGTAGATTTTCAGCATGTTTGTAACAATTTACACTCCCACTGGCAAGATAAAAAGATTTCTCTGGCTGTTCCATATCTACAATATTTGGGATTTGTTGTCATTTTCACTTTCGCCACTTTGACAGCAAACTTAACCTGTTAAAGAGAAAGGTCGTTAGAAATAGCCTTCACCCATTACCTTAGGTGAACTTGATTTTGGCACTGTCAGCTAGTTTATTCTTTCTTAATGAAATGCATCTGGGACAGATTGAAAGCATTCATCCACTGAAGGTCCTCAATAGCGAATGATCTCCCACTCTCTCTGGCCTCTCCTTAACTACAAATAATCTCCACTCACAGTTGCCATGGTCTCCTGAGAGAGCAGTTTGCTTATACCCTTTTTTCTAGTTTCCTTTGGTAGAGATGGTACAGAATTTTCTCTATAAATTAGAACAAACTCTTTTAAAACTGTGTTTCACTTACTATGATGTTTGTATTTTGTTCACAGTTTAGAGGCAGTCTAGAAATGGTTGTAACATGGCTCTTTCATAATATTCAGAATTTTAATTTTTGCTGCATGGTGGTTACCGAAAAACAGAATGTTTTCTCTAGTGATTCACATTTCTAAAATTCCTTCTTAATCAAAAGTGCAAATCTGTTGACCCAAATTTTTGTCTTTTTAAGAAGAAAGGAAAATCTCAAAGAGAACATGTTCAGATATTATTAACTATTCTCCATTGTCATTGTGTTTGTTTTGCTGTGTTTCTCGTCTTATCTTTTTCAACTAATGCCATTATATTTATTATTTAACTGTCTCAAATAAAGAATAGGTGTAATTTTTTATATATTTTTCTAGAAGTATCATTTCAATAGAAAAGTATTTCTGGACAATGGAATCTTAAATTTTGACTGCGAAATTCTTCCATTAGTTTGATTGTAAAATGTTTCAAATTTTTCTTTATGTTGTATATACAGTGAGGTGATCCTATGTATTCCACAAGTTGATTTGACATGCAATCATATTTTAATAACTAGTTCTAAAAAATGGGGCCTTTCATGCATTTAATTTATAGGCATATATTTTAACTTCTTTTTTTATATTATCTTTTTTTGTGCAAGAATCTGGAATTTGAAAATGGTCAAATGGATCTAGCTTTTACTTTATGTTTTCTGAGAATCCTCTCATGCTTAGGCAAATCTTTGTCTCCCTAATTTCTTATAAATATCTTCCTCTTAGATTTTTCTTCCAATATTTTATTTTTAAAGGGGGGGAGGCAGATGCAACTCTATGTCTTTTGAGGTAAAGTAAATAAAATGTAAGGATCCAATTCTTTCTGTTCCAGATGGATAATCAACTATCGTAATGCTACTTATTAAATAGCTAGTCTTTCTCACTAAGTTTGATTAAAATTACACATAGTCTCTATCTTTCTATGAATCCTTGACCACATATGACTAATATACATATTCCTGTGACAGTATCATACTTTTTGGTTATAGAAACTTTACAATCGAATATCTAGAAGTCTCCTATTGATCTCTTATTATTATTCAGTATTTATAAATTTCTTGACTATTTTTATAAATTTATTTTTCTATATTGTATTAGTCAGGGTTCTCCAGACAGGACCAAGGCATTGTATGCATAATTATACGAGGGAATTTATTAGATTGTTTTACATGATTAGAGGTTGTAAAGACCCTCAATGGCCATCTACAGGGTAGAGAGCCAGGAAAAACCAGTAGCTGCTTAATCCAATAAGCTAGAAGCCTCATAGTAAGAGGAACCAGTGATGCCTGGAAGCTCCCTGGAGACTTCCTGTGAAAGCCCAAACTCAAAGGCTAAAAATCTGAGGTATAAAGTTAGTGGACAATGAGACAGTGCAACAGAAGAAAACATTCACCCACCAAAGAAGAAATCTGCTACTGACTCCTTCTGCTCCTTGTTGTTCGATCAGGCAGGCAGATATCGGGTGGTGCCCCCACATCAAGGGTGGGTCATTCCCATTCCTTCTCACTGACCCACATGACAATCTTCTCAGAAAACATCCTCATAGATACTGCCAGAAATGAGTTTTATCAATTTTCTAGGTCTCTCTCAATGTAGTCAAGGTGACAACCAATATTAACCATATGACACATTCCTTCTAAAATAATATTATATAGCTTCTTAGAAAGATTCATTGAGGTTATAATTTGAGTTGCATGACATTTATAAATTAGTTTTGGAAATGCTGATCCATCTATGATAGCTTGATCATCAAAGCTGTTTTATATGTTCCATGTAGACTTCATAAATTAATGCTTATATTGCCTAATACTACTCTTACTATATTTAGATTGAAGAATGGTCATGTTTTATTCCTATTATAAATGGGTTTTTTTCACTTCATTTTCAACCTTGTTATGGTTATATCAGTGAAGAAGGTACGGAGTTTCATAAGGTTTCCAATCAGTTAATCCTAGGGTAATTTCTAAGTGATAATTCTTTTTCTTGGAACTGACATTTTGCCAAACTTCTTGTCATGAGGCATCTAAGAATTAACTGTACCTGAAGGAAAGTAGAATATAGAGCTAGGGGCAGAGCAGGTCCTGGAGCTATTATTTACTCTCCCAGAAGAACCACATCTGAATTAATTTTAGTTGAGCCAATACATTTTTCCTATTTTCATTTGACTTAAGCAGGTTTAAGTAGATATTATTTTATTTTGTTTGACAAATGAAATGGCTATGGACATTTAAGTGTGGCTTTTTTAGATGACTCATGCTATTAATCTTCAGAAAAACACCAAATTATTCTCTACTACCATCATGAGAATAGAATGAAAGATATTTTAATGAAACAGAGTTAAATTTAAGGGAGGTGCTGAAATGTTAGTAAAGGTGTATAAGATAAATTGGATATTACTTTGTTAAAGAGTTGACTTCTAAGACTTATTAATACAATGAAAAAATAGGGGTTCCAAATGCAAGAATAAAAACAAAATAAAACAGCTCTGTGAAATGATGATGAAAGTCACTTATTTTATTATTTGTTGTCTTAGTTACTTTTCTCTTTGCTAAGAAATCAGCCGACACCCAAAGTTAAAGGAAGTAAGGCTTATTTTGGCTCACTGTTTGTAAAGCTTTCAGCTTATCATCGACTTACTCCATGGCAGAAGGTCATGGCAGAGGAGAATCAGTTTATGGCAGGGCAGGCAGAACATAGCAACTCTGCCTTCTTTCTGTCCCTTTATATTCCATTCAACCTATTGATTGGTGTCATCCCAACCTAGGGTGGGGCTATCTTCTGTAATAAATCCATTCAGCTACACCCAGAACTATGCTAATCCAAGTAGGAGACTAATCTAGAATTCATACACGCTTAATCCGTATTCACACCCTAGGTCCAGACATCTCATAAAAGCACCACCTATGAGTGCACGAGGTTTTGAGGGGACATCTAGACACAGGTCACAATACTTGTCTATTATAATTTTATACATTACTATTTATCTTCCAAAGGATAGCTGAGAAAGTTATTAGGCAATCATTATTTTATTAAAGGCAATTTTATTAATGGAAAAACAAACTAATTATGACATCAGTATCATAATTACGTTTTGACTCAAAGAAAATTTAGCTTAAACACCACTATGATGTTCTGAAGTTTATTTTCCTTTGTTTATCCAGCTCACTTGTTTTCTCATAATTGGCTTCCTGAGAAATTATTGCACAATTCTAGTTTTGTTTGTTTCTCAGATGTAAAGTCACACTGAGAATAATCATGATTCCATTAGCAAACTACTTTGGTTCCTGTTGAAAAGTGATTGAAACTCAAATAGTATTAGGACTGACTATTTATCAGCAAAACCAAAACACAATTTCTGTATCATTTGGCAATTCATTTGTTTTTTTTTCATTTCATGGAACACATGATTAATTGGATTAATCTAATTAATCTAAAAATGCAGGCATTTTTATAGACATGGCCAATATGTCATTGGAAAAATACAGAATTTCTGCTCTCATTGAACCTCAATTTCAAGAATTTATTTTATGTTTTATTTATAACAAATATAAATAAAAGCAAATATAAAATATAAACAAATATAAATATAAACAAATATAAAATATAAACAAATATAAATAAACTGCAGATTCATGGATAACATCAAGTGGTGGTAAGTACTATAAATTTATGTGAATAGGGCGAGGAGTACAAAAAGTGATTATGAAAGGAGCAATGGTGCCCTTTTATGTGATAGTAATTGCAATCATGGAGAGAACAAAGGGATATCTAAGGGAAGCATGTGCCAGGCAAGGAGGAGTCATTGAGCCAACAATATGCTAAGCATAGTCAAGAAGCTGCAAGAAGGCCTGGAGGACTAGAGTAGAATGAGGACACTGGACAGTTAAAAGATCTCAGGTGAAGGGCTAACTCATGAGGAATATGATAGTTGTTTTAAAAATTTGCTCCTTTTGAATATAGAAATAGATTATAGAAAGGCTAATGTAAAGAGTTATTACATGCCTACAAGATGGTTTCTGAGAAGAGACATTGTTTTAGTTTGGTTTCATGGATTACATGTTAGAAGAATACAGAATGAGCCATTTGACTTGAGCAGCTAAAAGAACATGAAAATCAGGTGAGTGTGTATCTGTGTGTGTGTGTGTGTGTGTGCATGTGCATGTTTCTATGTGTTTGAATGGGGAAGTTCAGTTTTTAGATAACACAAATTTAATAAATCAGTTTGACAGTAGAGGTGAGCTAAAATTGTGTGAACCAGGAGTATCCAGGAGAATTTGAGACTGAAGACTTTATACTGTCAGAAATTTTAAATATGTGGTTGATAATCAATACTGAGAACTAGATGAAGTCATTTACCTAAAAGAGTATAGTAGTTGAAGAGCTTACAAAAATAAAAAAAGAATCAGCAAAGAGGATAGTAAGCATTTTTTCCAAACGAAAGAGTTGTTAGTTATGTCAAAAGCTGTTAATACTTGGAGTAAAGTGATTATTGAGAAATGACACCGAATTTTTCAGTGTAAAGTCATTAATGATCCTAACAAAATCAAAATATGAAAATTATATTTCAGTGGAACAACTCTTTTATAACAATTTTATAACTCTTTGTAAATAGTGGGTAAATGATAGACAAATTCTGTCCTGTCTGGTAATGATTTCAATTGGCTTTCTGTGTCCAGATTGGTAATGATTTAATTGACCATGAGAAATTAGTTTTGTCTCCATTAGTAATTGATCTCAACATTCCTTTACTCCTTAAAAATGTGTACTGTTTGAATTACTTTGAACTGGTTATGACATCTGGCTTTTTCATATATTATGGAAGTAAAATTAATTGTTTAATAAATACATGTTCATTTTATATATAGATGAAATTTATAATTTTACCTTTTAAAAATTATATTTCAACATATTTTTTAAGTGGTGATATGGAAAAAAAATGATTCGTGTGTTTTATGGATAATGGGGTCCAGAAACCTAATATGATATTTAGAAAATGTTTTTGGTAAACTACATGGAAAAATTTCAACAAAATTTCACAAAATCTGTTTTGAAACACAGTAGGAAAGCAGGGGAATCTAGAGGCCTGGCATAAGAAATCAATTCAATGGCAAAATCAGCACTAGGGCTGTCAGTTTGAAGGATCATGAGCCCTTGGGACAAGATCAAATCCTGGGAGCAAAGATCGGGTAGAAACCCTTGCATAAGTCTGGTGTTCATCTGAGATAAAAATCTCTAGGGAAAAATCTGCTTTTCTTTTAAAAGCGAAGATGTACTTGTCAATCCCGGATCTAGCTCTAGAAAAGGCAGAATAAAAAGTGAAAATTGACCTGCTGAGAATTCCTAACCACAAGTTGCCCCACATCTTGCTTGTTTGAAAAATTGAACTCAGGCAGGTGTGGGAAGAACATAGTGAACTAAAGGAATCATGGTCCGACTCAAGATAGGTCTTTCCTGTCACCTCTTTGTCACACTAGGATTAAAAATCACAAATGATAACTTCCTTATTTCATTGTATAATTCAGCGATAGCATTGATTCCTGATTCACATTATGAAAGCTCAAATATGACTCTTTTGTTGCAGTGGACACATGCAAGTTAAGAGGATGTTAAATGCACAGATTCTACCCTCCTTGATTCCCACCTCAGAAAAATTGGTTTGTGATGAAACTTGGTTTTTCATTTTATGAGAAATCAAATTAAAACAATTATAAATCAGAAATTCAAACCTCAGAAACAATTTTTTTTTTTTTTTTTTGTACCGGGGATTGAACTCGGGTCCTTGCGCTTGCGCAGCAGGCAGCAAAACCACTGAGCTAAATCCCCGGGCCAGAAACAATTTATTTTTAAAAGAAACAACTCTCTGAGCTTTAATCCCATGATAAGCCAATCTGAATTTAGGTGCTCTCTCACATTCATCTAATGAAAAGCAAATTATTTGGGGAAAGCCAGTCTTTTACCCATAGGTTACAACTAAGGTGGCTTGTCTAAGTCCACACGTACCCTAGTTCAGAGAACCTTGAGGTTTTTTTCCACTAAGCAGCCCAGGAGACTTTCAAAGGTGGTGAGGGCCTGAGCTCTGCCCTCTGAAGCATAGCCTGCAGACATTCCCTACTCAGCCAGCCAAGAACTCCTGGACCTCCAGGTGATGGGGCCAGTGATGGTCTCATCTGTGGACCTGCAGATTTCCCTCTTCACTCTGCCTATCTAGATAATGCTTCCCTGCCTGTTTCTATTTACAAAGCACTTGTCTCTCTTTCTCTTCCCTGGGATAATTCCTTCAAGTAATACAGGGAAGAGGATTGTCTGCTGGCCAACTATCCATTTCCAGCCTATATAACAAGAAAACCTCTCATAGTGAACCAGAACTTAAAAGAAAAAGAAGGTCTTCCAGGCCTTGTGCAATCTCTCCACCTCATATCTCCCTCCTCTTCCTTGGAGCTGTAACTTTTTGTTTTGATAAAGATAAAATCAACAACTATGTCCTGTAAACAAAGTTTATGACACCCTGTTATATGATTCATAAGACACTGTCATATGTTCTCGTATGATTCATAAGACACTGTCTGCTCTTGTCCTGCTCTGGTAAACTCACTTGCTACACCACTAGAAAAACCACCTCCCTTTGACCAAATGCATACAAACTGGAACTCCCCTTTGTACATCACTCTTTCTTTGGACGGGAGTCCATTGAGCTGATATTCACCTAAAACCTGAAATAAATCCTGATTTCTATTAGTCTCTCCTGTCTCTTAGAATTCTGCAAAAACGAGATAAAAAGCAGAAAGGTTTTGGCTCCCTCCCTGAAGGGGACATCAGTGGGAAAAATATATATCCAGCACAAGACACAAATTAATATCTCAATGATTCACAGCTTTGACTGTAGTACCCTCCCCTCGCCACCTAAAACATTTGAGAGGGGAGAGTAAACTCCATCATGAACATACTATCAAGTTTCTGGGTGACTGTAGTTGTGCTCTGGGCCTCCACTTTTATAATCTTACAATCACAGCATTTTGCTTCTGAAGTATGAAACTTGATGGAGGAAAAAAAGTTAAATTGTTCGTGTCATACTAATCGGCTTGAGAATTATCTTGTTTTACATATTCAGATGCTTCCTATTCTCTTGCGGTCTCTCCCTTTACCTTAGGTGTATCCTTCAGGACATTAAGAAAATGAAATCATCTTTTATTCTCTTGGGAAGATAAGATTGAGGAGGAAAACAGAAACAGGCAGAAGAATATTGCTTTTGGTAAGAAACCAATGGAGATATGTCTATTTTAATATACCTGACCATGGTTATTTTACGACTAAAATAAAATATTGTTGAACTAAAATGATGAGTCATTATTTGTCAGCATTAAGAAAAATCTATCTCGGTGTATCCAGGGTCAACAGAGAGCCCACACACGTTAATGGGGATACATATTAATGGAATAGAATAGAATGGTTTCTTGGATGTGTTTAGCTATGAATTACTTGGTTGAGAAATTAAAATTTCCCCACCACTGTGTCCTTAACTAAAATCACATGGGATTGGAAATGTTATTGTTCTTATTCTCCTTCTATCTGAGAAAATAGGGAAGTGAATATCTTCAAGTATCTTTTACATTGCATTCATTATGTGGAGCTGAGAATTTCTAAAAGTACCTTCTCATTTTACTAAGTCACCATGGGAAATATCTCTTATGAATACTGAAATAAACAAACAAAGTGGAAAACTGTTGAGTAGAGGACTTTAGCCCATGCTGTCTTTCTTACATTTTTTCACAAAGATATTTCATTTCAGAGTCTTTTCCTCATAATATTGCTGAAGGTATAATTTATTTTAAAGTAAGCTTCATTGAAAACTAATCAGTTATTACTTAGTCTCCAGTATTTGATTGATTGGTTGTGGGGTGTTGTGTTTTGTTTTTGCATAAGGGAACTAGTCAGCCTTTGGAATAGAGGGTGGAAATTGTGTACTCTACCACCACCTACTGGGAAGCAGCAGCCTACAGTGCCAGACATGACAGGAAACATGCTTAGTAGCTTCTTTTTCCAAAATTTTCATTACATTTCCTGCTTTTTCTTCTTCCCGCATCCTTTTGTTTTGTGTTATTTCACTTTTATTTCCATTTATTAGAAATACTCTAGCTCTTTCAAAATAGTTCTTATACACGGCTGTCTAAAACAATACTTTTTGGACTGGAGCTTTACCTCAGTGGCACTGTGCCTGCCTGGGAAATGCAAGGTCCTGAGTTGGATCTCTGGTACCAAAAAATAAATAAATAAATAAAATAACAAGAAAAATAACAATAAGACAATACTTTTAGACACTACATAATGGAGATGAGAAAAAGCAAGATAATGTTTAGTTATGTATCTAGATGAAAATGATGACTCGTAACTAATTCAACAATAATTATATTATTTATATTAAACTTTAACAATTAGAATTATATTTAATATCCACACTGAATTATAACTCTGTCACTAATAGCTGTGTGACTTACATCTTCCTAAATCTCTATTTACCATTTGAAGATAAAGCAATGGTAATAATATATAATCTGCAGGAATTCCATGAGAACTGAATGATGCATAGTATGTTAAACTCTTTGGCAGAGTCCATTTTATTCCAAAGAACATACAATTAATATTTTCTATTATTATTACTCTTCAAAGAAAGTGCTCTCACTTTTCTTTATAGCCTTAAGGCACACAAGAAAATATATGAACTCCAGAAAATGAATTGTGTATGGGATGGTAGAAAATGCATTATTACCATGGCTTTGAGCCAACCACTCTGCTAATCATATTAAAGATATTTCATTTACTGGGCCTAGGGTCTAGAATCTTGATTTTCCACACCCAGTTTTATTCGTAAATTTGTTGGTATAATTTGAGTACTGCTCCATGAAGCTTAGTCTCCTTCAGAGAGTGGGTGGTGCTGTCTCTCAGGCTTCATGCAGTTCTCTAAACCTTACCATGGAACTGCCAGCATTATAAACTAGGGTTAAAATGGTATAATTCAGTATTTACACTGGCTGTCATTCAATTCTCTCCATATCAAATGAAAGGAACAAATGATAGAAGTACAGATAACTAAAAAAGAGTTATCAGAGGTTATCCACTGAACCTCCACACACAATTAAGTAAGCAAACACAGGGAAAGAGAAAGCATTCAGCCCCAAATCATAGTGACATTTAGAGTTAAATTTAGAAGAGCTGGCAGATCTGACTTTTGTATACCTTAGTTCCTCCATGCCCCCGAAAGGGGAGACTGCAGGGAATGAAAAATGTATGTGTGTTTGTCTTAACAGTGTTTTAATATTAGATTGCCACTTGTAAAGTGTGAATTTGGCCAGATCAAAAAATGTCATTTAAAAAACATACCCCTCTCACAATATATATCTTCATAAATATTCAAAAGCATACCACACTGATCTGCTTTTAGAAACAAGAAATCTTTTTTCATTTTTTTTATTAATTATATTGGTTCATCTAAGGTATACAATATAATGACATTCACCATTGGACATTTGCACCTTTACATAATACATCTTGGTTCTTATTTTTTCCCCTTCACCTGCCCTCCCTTCAACCCCTCCACCCCTTCCTAGCTACAAAGACTTTGTTTCCATTTTTTCTTTTTTCCATATTAATTCCATTCCCTTCTTTCTTTTCCCCTCCCCCTCCCATTTCCCCTTCCCCTTTGCACCTTTTCTTCCTATTTCACATTATCTATTATACCTTTTAGTCCTTGTTTATGCTCAGTTGCCCATGAACTAGCGCAAACAATCAACAAGTGGGATCTCTTCTTACTAAAAAGTTTCTGCACAGCAAGAGAAACCACCAACAGTGTGAAGAGACAACACACAATGTGGGAAAAAAATCCTTTTTTATTTTTAAAATTTAAGTCACACTGTAGAACATTTGGAAAGAATACAATAAAGCCAGCCATAATTGCAGGATTCCAAGCAAGCATTTCCATTGTTCAAAACATTTCATACTTTCTCTATGAATATTTACATATTGTTGTAATTATAATATGCATAAAGCACTTCTATTATTGATTACAATTTTGTCATCATCTCTATAAGCATCAATTGCTTGCAGTGTTTTCTAGAAAATGCTCATGTCATAATTTATGTTAATATGTATCTATATTGTTGAGAGTACAGTAAAGCATATAATTTGAATGTATATAAATGTCACAATTAATATGCACGGTGATTAATAAATGATCATTATATTTTGTACTTGTCCTATATTATCTATATTTGTTCACTTTTCTTCTTTTAAGTTATTTTTTAATTCAATGATTTTCACTATTAGTTTGGAAAAATATTCTTGGTTTTTGGTACCTACACTCTAAGAGAATGCAGAACTTAAAATGCATAAACTATTTAATATCTTTGCTACCCTACAAAACAACACGAAAAAAGCAAATGTATTAACTCTCTAATTATAATCAATATTTTCCAGTATTGTAATTTCATTATGGTTCTTCAAAACCAATGATTATTATTTTTATATATTCAATACTTGCTTATACTTGTGCCAGGTTTACCAATTTCTTTGAAATTCCTTCTTGAACCTCAGTATTTCTTTTGGGTTCAAATTTCTTTTCCATTCTGAAGTTGTGCTGTTAAGGTTTTTCATGCAAGCTCTTGCAATTTTCTTTTTCTTAAGATATCTTTATTGAGTCTTCATTCACGACATTGAATCATTGTTCTTTTATTGCTAATTCCTCCTTTTCAAGCAAACTTTACTTTGGAAGATCTGTGGTTTGATATATATTACACAATTTATCTTGTGCAATATACTGATACACAAATTAATTTATAGAAATCCAAAATACAGATGTTTACAAAGCTATTTAAATCATCTTTCAATATATACATGCTTTGGATTTTTTCTAGGATTTGGATCTGAAGATCTATTACATAAATTGTGGAAATTTTTTAGCCATTATAGCTTCTAGTAAAGACTTTTCCTACTGTGTATTTTCCTTGAACATTTCCTGGACTCCCATCCTATTCTATTCCATTCCATTCTACTCCACTCCATTTCATTCCATTTCCATTCAAATCTTTTACTTCATTACCTTTATCTTCTCTTTTATAGTTTGTATACGTTTAGTTTTCCACTGGATGCTCCTTTGTTTCTTCTCCTAGAAATCCAGGCTGTCCCAAGCAGAGTTCCAATATACTCTGTGCATGCATTCCAGCCATGATTTGATAGGTCTCTGTGATTGACAGATCATGCCTGATTGTCCAGCTGGCTTGTTATTCCCTAGTCTCCTGCCTCACCATGCAAAAGGAAGACAATCCTATAAATGTAGGAGATATCTAAGAATGGCGTTAAATTCTCTTTAACAATTTTTAAATGGTAAATACCAAGTCAAAAAAATTGAATGGAGTAAAAAGTTGTTAGTATGAATCACGGGTGGCAAACCTATAGCATGCATGCCTCAGCCAAATGTTTGCTATCATATAATTAAAAGTTCAAATTATTATTCCTGTCAGATATTTCACTAAATCATCGCTTTGAAAAAATATCTTCAATAAACTAGGATAAGTAGAAATCTATCACTTAATATAGAAAGCAATAATTGTACTATGTAGGAAGTGATAAAATACGTTTTCAAGAATATTGCTTTTATCAATTTGTAATTAATCAAAATATCTTTACAGATTCTCTGATGCAGCCTTATAAATATTTCATGGGATGAAGTGTTTGTCCATATGTGATTTTCTGCATTTTTGTTCTCAGAAGTCTCAGCATCATTTCTTGTGAGGAGGAGACAGATTCATTGCTGTTCTGCTGGAATATTACAGTATATAATATGAGCCCAACATAAATTAAGAATAGATTATTTTATTGACATAAACTTGAGTTTTCTACTTAGCACTGTTCTAATAGTCTACTCCGCCTTTAGAGGTGTTTGAAACTTTAGAAATGGATGGCCAAGAAGCTGAAAAGTTATGAGGATTCAACATGTCATTTGAAGTTCATATGGTATGAGATTCTGTGACTATTTAGAATCTATTTTTATTCTTTATTAACCCAATATACATGTAATACTGACTACCTCTATTTTGCACTTATATAATGTTTAAATGTTCCTTTGCAAATTTTTAAATGAAACTAAACAAGCCGGGACCTGGTTTGCTTGTGCCTCTCCCTGTGGTATAGAAACACCAGGCTTTGTGTGGCTCATCATATGTGACTTCACGGAACTCAGTTTACTTGTGATTTTGGTAAATACATGTTGTAACATAATTTTTATTTTTAGGACTTTTCTTCAGCAAAATATTCATGCTTTGGAAATAGACAAAATTTTCTTTAAAATTTTAATTTTTTCTTTGGTATGATGCAAAAAAGTTTCACTGAGTGTTAAAATTGCCCTGTACTTTCTAATACCATAAAATGAACAGTTTTTAAAAAATACACTTAGACACAATTTGTTCTAAAAACATTGATAAAGTAATTGTTTACCTCTAATCTAAATAATTACATGCTTTAACAAATTTTTATTGTTAAGAATTTTCAAAAATTATCATTTTGACGACAGATATCTTCTAAGGTCCATTTAAACTCTCCAGGCTCCAGACTCCATTGATCCTGTACATAGGCAATTAGTTACAAATATTAATTCTGAGAACAAACTTGACTATAAACTTGGTATTAACCATGATCATATTTAAAAGAAAGGAGAAAAAGAAAAGGATATAAACAATGAAAATGGAACCATGACCTTTAAGTATTCAGTAAGAAATTCATGACCACTGCCCCAGAGCACTGAGGAGGTGAGCCACAGGGGCACCAGCACCCCGCTCCCCACCCCGCTGTGCCAAACCATTACCTGGATCCACACTGCAGAGTTTCAGGGGTTATAAAGGACATTGTTCCAAGCTTGAGAAGATAAAGTAGAAGTGAACAACAGAAAGAGGACCTCTCTGAGGCCCCTTGATGAAAACTAAAGCCAACCAGAAAAGTGAAGAAAATCTCTGCAATAAAGACACACCAGACCATCTTAGTTGGGGGAGCAGCAGTATGGACCAGAGAAGCCTGGCTGCAAGCAGATCCCAGCCAGGGCTCTGCCCTGACCCCAGAGGCTGGGCCACACTGGCCCAAGCCAAGGGCCCACCTGGAAAAGAGCTGCATAGGCACACAAGCAAGAGCCAGAGGTTGGCCCCAATACCATCAGTAAGTGTGCGAGACCCTAGCCAGAAGCTTTCTCACACAAAAAGAACTAGGGTGCACAGCCCACAACCAAAGGTCCTCCCAGACAACAGCTACATAGCGGCCCTGAGGTCGGGGATTTAGCTCAGTGGTTCTGGCGCCTGCCTTGCAAGCACAAGATCCCAAGTTTGATTCCCAGTAACCCCCCCCCCCAAAAAAAATACATAGGGGCCCTAGCCAGTGTCACACCTAGATACCATCCCAAGTGTGAACAACCCCCAGCCAGAAGCCCACTCAGACAACAGGTCAGCTCAGGGATCCAGAAGGTGACCTTTCTGAAGTCAGGAATTAGTGTACTGGTGAGCAGCTGAGAAAAGGCAGCTCTGTGACTTGCTGAGAATTGAAGATGACTAGGTGAGCAAAAACTTGCATCAACAAAGGCACAGCAGGCTGCATCTGCTGAAGTGAGAAGATATATAAACAAATCTCAGACTTCAGATCACCTAAGGCAACCCCAAAGGGAAATAAGATGGAATAATCTGATACTCAACCACCTGAGCTCCCTGAACTGGCAACAAAAGAGGATCTGGAAAAAAATGACATCAGAAATAATTTCTCAGATAACAACAGAGATTGTGCCCATAGTGCAAGACATGATTAATAAATCTAGAGAGGACACAGATAAAAAAATAGAGGAGCTGAGGAACATGATGGAATCCCAACATAGGAAACAAATGGAATCCATAAAACAGATGCAAACAGATTTCCAGGAGATTAAAAACTCCATAGAAAGTTTATGCAGCAGAATGAGCCAATGTGAGGACAGAATTTCAGATATAGAAGATAAGATTGCAATTAGTGACCAGAAAAAGAAAAATTTCTTTAAAATAGTAAGGGACCTTGAGAAACCAATCCAGCATCTGCTAGACAATGCAAAGAGTAACATAAAACCGACCAGAGTCAATGAAGAAACAGGAGAGAGTGCAGATGACATAAAAAAATATTCACAGAAATGATGGCAGAAAACTTGCCAAGCAGGGGAAACAAACTTGACCTACAGATAAGTAAGGGACACAGGACTCCAAATAGCCTAGATCAAAAAAAAAATCTACACATAATATATAATATAATAGTTAAGATTCCAGAAACCCAAAAGAAAAACAAAATTCTACAAGCAGTTAGAGAAAAGAAACAAATCACATAAAAGGAAAGCCCATCAGAATCACAGCAGACTTCTCAACACAAACCCTCAAGGCAAGAAGAGCTACTTGGAGTGATACATTCCAAGCCCTAAAGGAAAACAGCCTCCAACCCAGGTTGATGTACCCTGCAAAACTATCTTTCAAAATTGATGGAGAA
This sequence comes from Heterocephalus glaber, assembly GCF_053883595.1. Lineage (NCBI taxonomy): Eukaryota > Metazoa > Chordata > Mammalia > Rodentia > Bathyergidae > Heterocephalus > Heterocephalus glaber. The sequence goes on from NW_028258317.1 coordinate 56,445,185, forward strand.
ATAAGATACTTTCATGAAAAACAGCACCTTAGGAACTTAATAAATACGAAACCAGCACTCCATTTATTTATTATTTTCAATGCTCTTTTACCTGTGTTTCAAGATTTAGTAATTTCTATTCATGCATATTCAATTTTACTAACTAGTTTTAAAAATCAGATCCATTCTGCTCTTAAATATGGCTAGATTTTTGGTTACTCTTATTTTCAGTTACAAAATTTCTTTTTGGTTCATTTCCATATTTTCTGTTTCTTGAGAGTTATTTTTGAGTTTTTTATTATCAAGAATTTAAAAGAAAGAAATCTTTACACATTACCACAATAGCTGCTGTAGAAACTCCAATCTCCTAACTGCCATGTATGGCTCATCTCAAGACTGGCTTTTGTTGATCATTTTTTCTCTTGAGAATGTATTGTTTTTTTCTGACTCTAGATGATGATGTCTGTTCTTCTTGGATTCTGTGTTTCTGGAGGCTCTGCTATCTATTATAGTTCCTTGAACTCTGTGCATATCCGTGTGTTTGTGATTTAATGTCCCAATAAATCAAATATATTTGAATTATAGAAAGTGGTATCTCAAAACTCTATTTAGCTCTCTGGACCAACTAATTATTTGAAATCTCTCTCAAACATTTATGGGTATGGGATTTCTCTGGAATGTCTGAATAAAGCTCTAGCTCTTTCCTTTCTAGAATTCTGTCCTCACTTTATCTTTGGTGGTCCCAGGCTCCAGTCTCTAGAGTTGGTGAGATTTTATCACCGATTTAGCTGTGCAGTGACTTGCTACAACCAGTCTCTCTCTGACTTTAGCTGCAAAAGATGAAAAAACGCATTTTTCTTTCTTCCTTCAAGTTTTAACTCTCCTTCAAAATATGTGTGCTTTCTTTTACTCTCTAAAGGCCTCAAATAAATGTTTGTTCATTTGTTTTTTGTTGTTGTTGTTTTTCAGTGTGTATACTTATTATCCATGGGATGGCTGATCTGCTGCGGCTTACTCTGCAACTTTTGAAGCCTTTTTTTTTTTTCCTGAAATTAATTTAGTTATTTGCAGACAACAGACTTTTTACAGAATACCAGGAACATAGGTGAGAGAAAGAATAGCTGTTGAAATAAGTGGCATTGGGAAAACTGAATAAACATATGCCGAAAAATGAAGGATCCTATCATTCCTTATATACAAAAAGCAACTAGAATGGATAATTGATTTTAAATATAAGACTCAAAATTATGAATCTACTTGAAGAAAGCATAGCAGAATTTCTGAATGACACTTGTCTGTGCAAATTTTTTCCTTTAAGTTTATTGGTGCATTTTAGGTATATAATACAGTTACATTAATGATTGGGATCTTGTACCTTTACATGATGTATCTTGGTTCTTATTTTTTCCACATTCCCCTACCCTCCCTTCACCCCCTCCACTCTTCCCTATTTACAAAGCCTGTTTCCATTGTTTTCTTTTTCTCATATTTTTTCTTTTCTTTTCCTTCCTTTCCCCTGCCTCTCCCAATTCCTCTACTTTTGAAGTCTTTAAAGCTTTGAAGGTCCTTTATTCTAGTGTTTTTGATAGGCATAATGGTAAAGGAAGGTGGTGTGTGTGTGTGTGTGTGTGTGTGTGTGTGTGTGTGTGCACATGTATCTGAATGAAGGGAGAAGTTTATCAAGTGGAAGTAGTTTGACCTCTCTCTAAAATTCAGGAAAGAGGACACTGCTCTGATATACAGGTAAGCAGACTTGATTGTATATCTAGAGAGAACAGACACACTACTAAAATATTAAGAGTAATTAAACTTGCAAGTAATATAGATAGCACAGTGAGGGGTATGGGACGACTTCCCTCTGCTCACCTGCCTTAGACAATAACCCAGTACCAACCTCCCTGACTTTTGTCCTAAGGCCTACATCAGGAGGCAGAAATAAGAAGAACAATGACTCCTGGAAAAATGCAAAATCCCAAACCAGAATACATGCATACCAGACCTGCCGGCATGACCTGTAGTAATCTTCCATCACTTGGAGCTCATCAAAGGTTCATATATATGGACTGCATCTCATATATTCAATTATAATAGAGAATAATTGGAAAGTACGTAAGCAATAAATACAGCTTACATGACTCTGCATCCTGTCACTCAAGCTGTCAGTCATCCTCTGAAATACCTAATGGGAGGTGCCCTAGGCCTGGTGCAACATTTGAAACTTAAACTCAACATATTCAGTGGTCATGCCATCTTCCTTTTCGATAGCGTGAGCCCACTCAATCTGAGTATACTTTCGCCCTTTAAAATTCATTGAACTGATTCTTATTTTTTACCATCATGTGCCATATCCATTTATTTGTCATGCACAAGAACCTACAAACCTGTCCTGGGATGCCATAACACATGGTACCATCTTGGAAAGCTAGGGGCAGGAGGTAAAAAAAGGCATGGAGACTGCAGAGACCTCAATTCTGTTAAGCCTTTCTTTCTCTTTCTTTCTTATTTCTTCTCCTTGTCTCAAATCCTTGGAATTTTTTTCTAATATTAACTTTCAGAGATAATTAGGAATTGCAGAGTGAAGAGGCCTAGTGTGTCCCCTGATGTGGGTAGGGGCAATGAGAAGCACGTGGCCTCTGTGTTTTAAGGCCCTGTGGGTCCACAGGAAGAGTGCTGCCCTAGCCTTTCTCAGTTATCTGCTACAACTTCCCTGGGCTTAAGGGCTACTTGTTAAGCCAGCCTATAGATAATTCTTCCTGGGGCCTCTCACAGTTTCTTTTCTAGTCCTAGTTCTCTTCCTTCCTCCATCTTACTTTGTTCTGGCACTATGATAATTTTGACTTCAAATTTACCTCTCTATCTGAAATGATATGTGACCTGTAGTTGCTAACTGACTTTTTCATTGTGAAGCTTTCATCGGCCACAAAATCCCTATCTTTTTTTTTGGCATGAGATAGCAGGAACGCAAAGGAGTTAGAGATAGGGGAAGGGGCTAAGAAGGGCATAGGAAGGGGTGAAGGCACTATACGAGAGCTCAAGATTTTAAAGTTAGGTTGTGCCTGGGCTACTGGTGGCAATGTGTTCCAAAATCCTGCCTGTTTTAGGCCAATAGCAGTTTAGATGGCCTTGCTAGTTTATTTGCTCTCTTTCCTTAGGGATGTGTCCTATTCCCAGTTCTTAGAGTGCCACCTACTGGATTCCTCTCCCATTAGAGTTTCCTCAGCTCTTGCAAATAAACAAGCTCCACCTGCCCTGCTTGTAATGTTTAGGGAAAAACATTATCAGTACCTAGAGACTCCCTCCCTCAGATAGTGTATCATGACTAAAAACCCATTTGTCAAATTACTCACCTTTGTCAGCTAAAGTCCCCGAGGCACATATGGAGAAAATATATCAGGTTTTTATTGAGGTCTCTTGGAGGGGGGTGGCACTCACTGCACCTCCTTAGACAGGCATACCATAATGTCAGGTGATTTCATATTTGGCTAGAGGCAACCAGTCATTAGTGCATCTCAGCTTTGGACCTTCTATCTGGAAGTTGGGATGTGACCAAAGAGGGAGATCTAGTGTTTAAAAAGAAGTGGCACTGGTGGTCACTCAAGGTCAGAGACATCTGGCACCTGAATTTCCAGTACTTTGGCTTTGTCAGGGAATGCCCTGGGGCTGAACAGGTCAGCAACTACCCCTGGGGATGCGCACAACTTATTTCAACTCCTCCTACTCACAGATCAATCATGGGAAACAATTTATCCACTTCCACCTTACTTCTTGCTTGGATGCCCTCTCAGATACTAAGATAAATTTGATCTCCCCATAGGCTACCTCCTTAGGAAGCTGCACCAGCAGTATGGTCTTGCAGTAAAGACAACCTCCTGAGCTTATCCCACACTAGGTCCCATAAGCTCTCAGACTCAGGAAAATCAATAATTAATCCTGCCACCTTTCTACCACTTTAAGAAGTGACAGGTGTGGATAGTACCTTCTGAATTCAGGTCCATTTTTTCAGTCATATATATTCAGGAATGCAAAGAGAAATTGAGTAAATTCTTTGAGGATACTGAGTAGTTTCCTGATGGGTTCCATACCCTGACAATGGCTTTTGATCTGATCTGATGAGATGTCCAGTTCATACTGGTTTCTTGCTGTTTAGCAAAGGAAAGAGAGATTATAAGAGCTGCAAGATAGGTCAATGATAAGGTCTTTATGACTGCACTTGATAGTAATCAGACAACTCACACATTATTTCAGCCCCATGAAGGGTTTGGGTGGAATTATAACATTAGAGGTGGCGAAATCAAATGGAGGTTATATCTCTAGGCCATCTTCACAGGTATGCACAAGTGCATACTCAAGACTGTAAATTATAAGCTCAGAACTATCAGTGAGGGTTCTGATGTAAATCCAGCAGCTTTCCAGCACCAATTTGAAGAAAGAATGGCTGCTATCATGAAATCAACCAATAACAAATGCTGGTGGGGCTGTGGGCTGAAGGATCCCTTCTCCACTGTTGATGGGAGTGTAGACTGGTGCAACCACTGTGGAAATCAGCGTGTAGATACCTCAAAGAACTGTGGAAATCAGTATGGATTAGAGGTCCCATTTGACCCAGGTATTTTCCTACTGGGTATCTTCCAAAAAGAATTAAAAGAATCATACCACAGCAATATATGTGAACCCATGTTCATAGCAGCAGTTTGCAATAGCTAAAACTTGGAAACAGCCCATTACCCATCAAGTGGACACTGGAAAAAGAAAATGTGGTTCTTTCATAAAATGGAGTACAACTCAGCCATAAACAATGAGAAATTAGAGACATTTATAGCTAAATGGATGGACACTGAGGTGATACTCTTAAGTGAAATAAATAGGACACACGTGTAAATACTGAATAATTTCTCTGGTGTGAGCAACTGAAAGTGTAAATAATGATCAAAGAGCATAATAGATATTGTGAAATAGAAAGAAAAGATCTAAAGGGGAAGGTAAAATTGGAGAGGTAGGGGAAAGGAAAGAAGGGAATGGAATTAATATGAGAAAATGAAAAAATGAAAACAAAGCCTTTGTAAATAGGAAGGGGTAAAGGGGTAGAAGGGAGGGCAGGGGGGTGGGGAAACAATAAGAATCAAGAGAGATTATGTAAAGGTACAAATTTCCAATGATGAATGTCATTATTTTGTATACTTAAAATGTACCAATAGAGACAGGCAGGTCTGCCCATGCCCTAATGAGGTCCCGAGTCGCGCGAATCAGCTCAGGCCCCGGCAACAATCCACTGGACACCCCTGTCCCCCGCCACCGCCCCATTCCTCTGTACAGCCACCTGGTTCCACACTACAAAGAGGCAGAGGACATGGGACCACCAGACCACTATACTGAGTCCCGCTGCTCCCGGCCCAGAGGTAGGGGCTTCTGAGCTGCTGTCCCACTGCTCCTGGCCCAGAGGAAGGGGCTTCCAGGCCACCATCCCTCCCACTGCTCCCAGCCCAGAGGAAAGGGCTTTTGGGTCACCATCCCTACTACTGCTCCTGGCCCCTGTCCAACTTCTCCCAGTTCAGAGGAGGTAATTTGTGCAGGTGCTAACAGCTCCCCTCCCCAGTCAAAATGAGAAAACACATAAATAAGTCTCAAAACCAGACTTCCAGATCACCTACAGCAACCCCAAAGGGAAATGAGATAGAACACTCTGATACTCAACCACCTGGACCCACTGAACTGGCAACAAAAGGGGATCTGGAAAAAATGAAATCAGAAATAATTTCTCAGATAACAGGAGAAATTGTGCCCCTAGTGAAAGACATGATTAATAAATCTAGAGAGGAGCCCAGGAACATGATGGAATCCCAACATAGGAAACAAATGGAATCCATAAAACAGATGCAAATAGATTTCCAGGACGTGAAAAACTCCATTGAAAGTCTACACAGCAGAATGAGCCAATGTGAGGACAGAATTTCAGATATAGAAGATAAGATTGCAATTAGTGACCAGGAGAAGAAAAATTGCTTCAAAATTCTAAGGGAACATGAGAAATCAATCCAGCAGCTGCTAGATGATGCAAAGAAGAATAACATAAGACTGATTGGGCTCAATGAAGAAACAGGAGAGAGTGGAGATGACATAAAAAATCTCTTCACAGAAATAATGGCAGAAAACTTGCCAATAATGGGAGAAGAGCTTGACATACAGATAAGTGAGGCATATAGGACTCCAAATAGCCTTGATCAAAAAAAATCTACACATAGGCATATAATTGTTAAGATTCCAGAAACACAACAGAAGAACAAACTTCTACAAGCAGTCAGAGAAAAGAAACAAATCACATACAAAGGAAAGCCCATCAGAATCACAGCAGACTTCTCAACACAAACCATCAAGGCAAGAACAGCTTGGACTGACATATTCCAAGCCCTAAAGGAAAACAGCCTCCAACCCAGATTGATGTACCCTGCAAAACTATCTTTCAAAATGGATGGAGAAATAAGATATTTTCACGACAAAGAGCACCTTAGGAACTTTGTGAATACCAAATCAGCACTCCAAAGAATTTGACACAATATCCTAGGAACAGACATTAAGGATCACAACCCCAGAAAGCAAAGCAGAATGAACTCATCTGGCATGACAAGAAATTAAATGTAAAGGGGGAGAGCCCAACAAAAAAAAAAGTCATGGCAATGACAAGTCAATATGTTTCCGTTATAACCATCAATGTTAATGGTCTCAATTCACCAATCAAAAGAAATAGACTGGCAGAATGGGTCAAGAAGCAAAATCCAACAATATGCTGCATACAAGAAACACACTTAATTCAACAGGAAACTCATAAACTGAAAGTTAAAGGGTGGAAAATAATACTGCATGAGACAGGAACCCCCCAAAAAGCAGGACTAGCTATCCTCTTTGGAGATCAAGTAGATTTCAAACCAACACTGATTAAGAGAGATGAAGAAGGTCACTACATCCTTGTAAAGGGAACAATCCAAGAGGAAAAGATGACAATCATAAATAACTATGCACCAAACACTAGTGCACCCAACTATATAAAACAAATACTAACAGACATGAAAAGTCATATAGGCACTAATATAATTGTAGTGGGGGACCTCAACACCCCACTGTCACAAATAGATAGATCAACTAGACAAAAATCAGTAAAGAAATATTAGAACTCAATCGAACTCTTGAACAAATGAACTTAACAGATGTTTACAAAGTCTTCCACCCCACAAAATCAGAATACACATTCTTCTCAGCTGCACATGGGTCATTCTCAAAATTAGGCCACATACTCACACATAGAACATGTTTAAGTAAATGCAAAGGAATTGAAGTTATCCCCTGTATATTATCAGACCATAGTGCGATGAAATTGGAGATCCATAGCAAAAGAAACTCAAAAAATTTCATAAACATGTGGAAATTGAACAACACACTTCTGAATAACCAATGGGTCACAGAGGAAATTAAAGAAGAAATCAGACAGTTCCTTCAATTAAATGACAATGACAATACAACATATCAGAATCTATGGGACACAATGAAAGCAGTCTTATGAGGGAAACTCAGCATTGAATACACATATTAGGAAAACAGAACGTGCCCAGTTAAACAACCTGTTGCTGAACCTCAAGCTTCTAGAAAAAGAAGAACAGGACAACCCCAAAGCCATACAAGGGAGGAAATTATAAAGATCAGAGGAGAAATCAATGCAATGGAGACTAAGAGAACGATACAAAAAAAATCAATGAAGCCAAGAGTTGGTTCTTCAAAAGAATAAACAAAATTGACAAACCTTTCGCCAACCTTGTCAGAAAAAGGAAAGAAGTGGCCCAAATCCATGCAATTAGGAAGGAAAAGGGTGAAATTACAATAGACCCAGCAGAAATCCAGAGGATCATCAATACCTACTTCCAGAACCTATATGCCAATAAGATGGACAACACAGAAGAAATGGACAGATTCCTAGATATATATGAATTACCAAAGTGGAACGAAGAAGACCTAAAAATCCTGAACAACCCAATATCAACCAATGAAATCGAAAATGTAATTAAAAACTTATCAACTAAGAAAAGCCTGAGCCCTGATGGCTTCACTGCTGAATTCTGCAAGATATTTAGAGAGGAACTGCTGCCACTACTGTTTAAACTCTTCAATGAAATTGAAAGGGAAGCAATACTCCCAAATTCATTCCTGGAAGCAAGCATCACCTTGATCCCCAAAGCAGAGAAAGACTCAACTGAAAAAGAAAACTATAGGCCAATCTCACTAATGAACATAGATGCAAAAATACGTAATAAGATAATGGCAAATAGAATGCAGAAGATCATCAAGAAGATCATACACCCTGATCAAGTGGGATTCATCCCAGGGATGCAGGGATGGTTCAATATATGCAAATCAATTAATGTAATACATTATATCAATAGAGCCAAGGACAAAAACCATATGATTATCTCCATAGATGCAGAAAAAGCATTTGACAAAATCCAACATGCATTTATGATTAAAAAAACCCTACCAAAAATTGGAATAGATGTTATGTACCTCAAACTGATAGAAGCCATCTATGAAAAACCAACAGACAATATCATACTAAATGGTCAAAAACTGAAATCCTTCACACTAAAATCAGGAATAAGACAAGGATGTTCACTATCACCACTCTTGTTCAATATAGTTCTGGAAAAATTAGCCACGGCAGTTAGACAAGAGAAAGAAATAAAAGGAATAAAGATAGGAAATGAAGAAGTCAAACTGTCATTATTTGTAGATGACATGATACTCTATATAGAAGACCCCAAGAACTCCACCAAAAGTCTTCTAGACTTAATAACCAAATTCAGTCAAGTAGCTGGTTACAAGGTCAACACACAAAAATCAATAGCTTTCCTCTACACCAATGACAGACTCACTGAGAGAGAAATAGGACAAATAATTCCTTTCACAATAGCATTCAAAAAACTGAAATACCTAGGAATCAACCTAATGAAAGAAATCAAAGACCTCTTCTCTGAAAACTATGGCACTCTGAAAAGAGGGATTGAAGATGATATCAGAAAATGGACAGACACCCCTGCTCCTGGGTAGGAAGGATTAATATAGTGAAAATGGCCATACTTCCAAAACTGCTATATAGATTTAATGCAATTCCAATTGAGATCCCAGCAGCATACTTCATAGACCTTGAGAAAACAATCCAAAAATTCATTTGGAACAAGAAGAGACCCAGAATAGCAAAAGCAATTCTAAGTAACAGAGACATGGCAGGGAGTATCACAATCTCCAATCTGCAACTATACTACCAAGCAACTGTGATAAAAACAGCATGGTACTGGCAAAGAAACAGACCTGAGGACCAGTGGAAAAGATTAGAAGATGCAGAAACAACGCCGGACACACTCAGCCATCTCATCTTTGATAAAGGAGCCAAACACCCTCACTGGAGAAAAGATAGCCTCTTTAATAAATGGTGCTGGAAAAATTGGGCTTCAACTTGCCAAAGATTAAAACTAGACCTCTATCTCTCACCATACACTAAACTAAAATCAAAATGGATTAAAGATCTAAATATTAAAATAGAAACTCTGAACCAGTTGGAACAGAGGTTAGGTAGAACCCTTGAAGACATCGGTCTAGGAAAAGATTTTATGAACAAAATATCAGTTGCCTGTGAACTAGCACAAACAATCAACAAGTGGGATCTCTTCTTATTAAAAGGCTTCTGCACATCAAGAGAAACCACCAGCAGTGTGAAGAGACAACTAACAATGTGGGAAAAAATCTTCACCTGCTCTTCCTCAGAGAAAGGTCTACTATCTAGAATCTATAAAGAACTTAAAAAGATCAGACCTCCCAAATTTAAAGACCCAATCGAAAAATGGGCATCTGAAATGAACAGACATTTCTCAGACAGAGAAGTAGAAATAGGAAATAAATACATGAAAAAATGTTCAACATCACTGTTCATTGGAGAGATGCAAATGAAAACAATGCTGAGATTCCACTTCACTCCAGAAAGAATGGCTGCTATCATGAAATCAACCAATAACAAATGCTGGCGGGGCTGTGGGGAAAGAGGAGCCCTGATCCACTGCTGGTGGGAGTGTAGACTGGTGCAACCACTGTGGAAATCAGTATGGAGATACCTCAAAGAACTAGGACTGGAAGTCCCATTTGATCCCGCTATTCCACTGCTGGGGATCTTCCCTAAAGAATTAAAAGAATCATACCACAGTGATATATGTGCACCCATGTTCATAGCAGCACAGTTTGTAATAGGTAAAACTTGGAAACAGCCCACATGCCCATCAACTGGAGACTGGATCAAGAAAATGTGGTTCTTTTATAAAATGGAGTACTACTCAGCCATCAAAAATGAGAAATTAGAGACATTTATAGCTAAGTGGATGCACATTGAGGCGATACTCTTAAGTGAAATACATAGGACACACATGTATAAATACAGAATAGTTTCTCTGGTGTGAGAAACTGAAAGTGTAAATAAGGGCTAAATGTATAATAGGTAATGTGAAATAGGAAGAAAAGGGGCAAATGGGAAGGAAGTGGGAGGGGTAGGGGAAAGGAAAGAAGGGTATGGAATTAATATGAGAAAATGGAAAAATAAGAGCAAAATCTTTGTAAATAGGGAGGACTGGAGGGATTGAAGGGAGGGCTGGGCAAGGGTGAAAAATAAGAACCAAGAGAGACTATGTAAAGGTGCAAATTTCCAATGATCAATGTCATTATGTTGTATACCTAAAATGTACAAATGATTAGAATGAATAATCGATAATGTAAAATAGGAAGAAAAGGTCCAAAGGGGTAGGGGTAGTGGGAGGGGCAGGGGAAAGGAAAGATGGGAAAGGAAAAATGCTGAGAAATGGAAAAAATGGAAATAAAGTCTTTGCAAATAGGGAAGGGTTGAGGGGGTGAAGGGAGGGCTAGGAATGGGGAAAAAACAAGAACCAAGGTACATTATGTAAAGGTACAATTCCCAGTGAGAAATGTAATTGTGTTGTATATCTACAAGGTACCAATAAAAAGAATTTTATAAAAAAAAATTGTACCAATAAATTTAATTTAAGAAAAGAGAAGTGGATGACATAAAGTGCAGTTTCTCCTCAGAGAAAAAAGCTAGAACTGCCATTGTGTGAAAATCCAATCCATTATAGGAATGAAGTAAAACAGTACTCACTCAAGTATCTGCCTCTCTGCAAAAAAAGAGCAAGAAACAAAAAAACAAACCAAAAACTAACATAAATCTAGAGAGAGCTAGGTTATCCCGGGAGAGTATTTTATTAGACATTCATCTCCAGATATTAGGAGGAAACTTCAAAAGCTCCAAAAGGGCCCACAACCTCAGATAAATCAATTGGTAGAGTGGCTTACACAGTCTTTAATAACGATGATGAAGTAGACAACAAATGAGTGTTGAGTAAGAAGAAATGTCAGGCTAAAGCCATGCTGGCTCTAACAGGTAAGGCTCATGATAAAGCCTGCAGCACCAATGGGAGTTGAGGTAATTCAAAAGGAGATGGAGACAAATCTGAATGCTTCAACTTCAAGCAATCAGAGTACTAGGCAGAGGAGTGCCCTCAAAAGCTACTGAGTCTGTCTGAATATGAATGAAGACCCTTGGCACTGGAGGAAGAACTACTTTCATTCTTAGAAGGGGATGAGGTCATCTACCACCATGGTGGCCAGAGAAGAATGAGCAGACAGTAGCTTCCTTAGGCACCATGTGTAGGTTAAATTAACAGTGATTTTTAATTATGTACCTACTGAGTTCCAAAGTCACAAAACCAATTGCCTTTCCATCATGATATTCTCCCTGACACTCACATTCCCTTTGTTGCAAAATTTTCTCCTTTTCCTTGCCTTATTTACCTCTGATGCCAAAACTGGGAATATTATAGCACATGTTATTTAGCCAGCATTTTCTCCCTGCTATTTCTCCCTTTCTTGGTTTGCTTAGTGAAAGATATTTCTCTTTTCTTTGATAAGCTCACCATTTCTCTTCATCAGAGACTATAGGCATTGGAAAAAAGTATCAAGGTCAGAAATTGATTTTTCTCTACAGATTATTATTATACATATTTGTTTTTTAGATGCAATGAGATATTTCTGAATCAATTGTGGTTTCAAAAATTTAATAGTGAATTTGTATTATATTTAAAATCATGCTAGAAAATACATCAAATAACTGTTAACATGAAGATGACCAGTTCAGCTGTAGCATTTTATCAAATTAGTAGGTGGCCAAATAGAACCATTTGATCACATAATTGTCTAAATGGAAATTTCAAGGTTTTTAACTTCAGTTTTGCTGCATGGATCTATAAACTTATCCTGTTTACTTAAGTGCTTCTCGTACATAGTGTCATGGTAGGTAGAATAATGGTACCATGAGATATCCCCCCACTGGGTGTCCTCAGTCCAGAAGCTGTAATATGTAAGGTTATATGGGAAAGGATAACTAACATTGTATATAGAAATAGTGTTGCTAGTCAGCTGATTTTAAATTATGGAGATTGACCTGTATTATGCGGATGACTTTATTTAATTTTAAATGCCTTTAAACATAAAATAAATCTGCTACAGAGCTTAAATACCACATGGTTTCTCTTATATGGGCTACCCAAAAATATAAATAAGGAGCAAAATAAAAGATAGACAATAGGAAAGAGGGTGATAGAATTTTTGAAAAAAAGGGAGGTGACCACGAGACAGAAGGAGTGAAAAGGAAGGAAAGAGGAGGAAAAGAAGACTTTTCAGGAAAGAATTAAGTTGTGTTATGTACATGTACCAACTCTCCTCAATGAATGTAGTCATTGTGTACTGCAAACATGTTCTGATAAAAACTAAACTAAAATAAAAGTGGAAGCAGAAGCAGAAGAGAACCAGAGGAGACTTGATAGAAACAGATTCTGTGCTATGCTATGTCAAAGATGAAGTAAAAAGGCCACCACCACTTGAGCAGCTTTAAAGGCCTGAAAAAAGGAAGTGGATCTCTCTTAGCGCTTCCAGAAGGGCATGACAGCCTACTGATACCTTCGTTTTTTGCCAAGAAAGACCTTCTTTGCATTTGAGACCTGAAGACCCCTAAAGTAATCCATTCATGTTAGTGTAAACCACTAAGTATGGTACTATAATTTCCTAAAAATAAAGATTGGAAAAATAACATTGCTCTTCAGTCAAGCACTTTATTAATTTTGTAATTATATAGGAATAGTCTAAATCAAAGTTACAATAATGGAGTATCACTTCTCATACTGACAGAAGGGACGCGATTGAGCACTAGCAAAACTGATATCCTCGAGACTTAGCTTCTCATCCTCCCCTCTTGTTGTTTTACGGTTGTCCTATGCCTTCCAGCACAAGGCTGGTGCAGAGCATCAAGTTTCAAAAGTGAGTCTTGTATGAAAGATTTTTCTTCTTTATTATGGGGCCAATTCTCTATCAGTCTTGATATTTGAAAAGATAGAATTCTATAAACTATCTACAACTCCTTGTTTCAGACTCTTATAGAAATATAAATACATGCTTAAAACTATAGTTTTCTGCAATGAAAAAATTGGAACAAGTGCATAACATTTATATTAAATGTTCTTCTTTAGCACTGGGATGAGAATATTGAAATCTGAGAATAACCAGTATTTACCAATTGCTAAGTTACTTCATTTTGAAGAAGTTGCTACAAATAAGTTTCAATCATTTCTTTCCATCACTGAGAATGAAAACAGCAGAAGGAAGAGAACAAATATGTGCATAAAATAGCAGTAATAAACTTTAATATTAAAGGGAGATGTTTATTTTCTAGTATTGTCTTCCCATTTAGTAATTTCCATAGAATTGCCCTTCTGGGAGACAGGTTACATCACAACATCACCTGCACTCTATCTTACCAATAAGTTTTTCTATATAGCTGGGTCATAGTATGCGTCAAATATTTTCTTGAATATCTTTATTTTCCTATCATTGTCTTTCTTTTGAAAGAAGGGAAAGATTAAGAAAAGCAGTCCCAACTTTTTGAGTATTAGGGACTGGTTTTGTGAAAGACAATTTTCCATAGATCAGGGTGGGGGATTGTATTTTGGTATGATTCAAGGGCATTTAATTAATTGTGCAGTTTATTTCTATTATTATTACATTGTCCACTTTAATTCTGTGATTACATTAGGCTGTTACAAGGAGTGTAAAACCTAATAAGTGTCAATTGCATGTGCAATTCACAGTAGGGTTGGTCACAGCTGCAGAGTAGCTGTACATACAAATGAAGCTGCACTTGCTTCTTCCCCCTGCTGTGTGGTCTGGCTTCTATTATAACAAACTGTGGACCAGTCTGTAGCCCAGGGGTTGGGAACTCCTGGTTTAGCAAATCCTTAAAACTGCACTATCTAGCCAGAAATTTATCTCCTTTCCACATGAAGAAATTCTATAGAATGAAACCCCAATAAACACCTTGCTGTAGAAAGAGGTTGTAATTATAAAAGACACACATTTTTCAGAGTCATCTGTGCCCAAAGCAGCTGGTAACTGGATCTGATGCCTGCTATGTCCTTGAGCATGGATGCTGTCACTTTTCAGCCCAAGGATAATAAACAACTGCTGCAAACTAAATGGTAATAAAACAGTGTTCTGTGGACAGTTCCCAATTTAATAAATAAAAGCTCACAAGTCAGTCTTGAAAAGGTTAGCTTTTCACCTCACAATTCTAATCTGAGTAGCTTAAAAACTGAGCTTGAACAGAAGGTAACCTTAAACACAAGCCCCCTCTAGAGTCTGTACAGAGGCATTTTTGTTTTGATGATCTTTCCTGCTCTTTCCAAACCCATGGGAACTTTGCAAATCACACCCTGTAATTATTTGTAAATGAGGGAAATTATAAAGGTAGTGATAAAGATGGCTCATATTTTTGGTGATTTTCAAAGCATCCAGGTCTGAAAAATAACAGTAAGTTTCATATAGGTGTGAATCTCACTGATTTCTGTCACAAACACCACTTATTGTCTATTTTTCATATCACATTACCTAATTTTCACAGTATTTTTTCCAACTAGCATTTTGACTCATTTCAAAACATTCAAAACTAGAAATACAGTCACAAATTTACTAAAGAATAGGCCAAATCCAGTGTCTAAGCAACAGTAAAAGAATCAACCCTCACACTTCCAAACTTCATTGAGGAAATGACTAAAACACATTGTTAATTATTTGACACATTTTGTGTACTGAAGATTTTAGAGTCTAAATGTGAAGCAATGAGAATATTTATTTCTCCCTTCTATCATGTTTTATCTCCATTAAGTCAGTGATTTTTGTTACTAGTTAATTGCAATATCTCTAGTATTTAGCAGTCTTCCTGGTACAGAATAGACACTTAAGTTACAATTCAGTAGCTCACAGAAAAAAAAAAATAAGACAGGAAAAGTCAGTTGCACTTAATAAAGATATTACTTATTCTTGGAAACCTTTGCATTGATGAGATTAAAATACAGCCATAGACCTTTCAATCCAGATTTCTGTGGGTACAGTATTTTATATCTAGCTGGATTATACTACTCTACATACAAGGACAATGTACTTTTATTATTTTGTTTTTGTTTTTTGAGTCAGGGTCTTGATATATAGGTTGAGCTGGCCTTGAACACACAATGTAGCCCAAGTGGGCTCAAACTCAAGGCAACCCTCCTGCCTCAGCCTTTTGAGTGCTGTGATTACAAGTGTGCACCACCAGGACTGGCAACAATGTACTTTTAAATGTATCATTTTGCTTCAATATTCTCAATATTTATCAAGCCTACGTATATGGGACAAGAGTGACGATGTGGATAAGTAGGATTTTCGTGTATATCTATGTGTTCCTGTGTATATCTAGATGTCTTCTCAAATACAGATCCATAAAATAAATTCCAGATGCTTGTAGGAACATGTTCAGGTCTGCATAAATTCATCTATGCTCCTGGCCAGTAGGGGGAGCTATCACCTGCCACTTACAGCAATATGAGGAGCCATAAGAGATCCGTGAATCCCTCAACGGTAATGTTTACCCAAATAAATGTTACAGATTTTGACTGGTGAGTATGTGAATAGGCTAATTAGACAAATTAAAAGCTAATAAATTGTAACATAAGACCTATTATAGTACATAGTTAATTTTTTTAAAAGAAACTTTTTCTGTAATGAAAGATAAATTGAGTCAATGGTGAATTATTAGCACTTTGGTACTAGAGAATTTCCATAGTAGAAGATATTTTTCAACATTCACCTTCTCTTCTTTTCTCATAAACTCCATTTGTTTAGTTATTTGTTTATGTTTACATTGCCTTCGGTGTATGTCCTTTGTGATATGCAAAATATTGGAGAAAAACTTAAAAATAAATAGAAAAGCTCAAATCACAATGTAAAATAGCTCATTCAAATGAAACGCAATGCTCTTACTAAATTTCTCTCAAAATTTTGGTATCTTCTATATGTAGGTCTCATGTTGGACATTTATAAGACATTATCTTATTTTACTTTTAAAACACTTTACATTTTATATTATTAATATTACTTTGCTGGTGAGGAAATTACTACATAGAGAAGACAGGAGATTCTTCAGGATGACAGTACTAAAAACAAGTTGTTAATTTGGCCTTGAAATCTTGGTATTTTGGCTCTAATTCACATATTGTTATCTCCTCTCCTGAGTTATTCCTCTGACCACCCATCCACCCACCATTCTTCAGTATATGCCAAGTATATGAGATCATTTTCTCTTCCTCATTCTGAGTTCAACATCTTCACCAAGAAGTTGACTAAGGAATAATAAACACAACCTGACTAGTAGATCAGCGTGGCTTTGTTAATAGTATTGATTCTGCGTTTACTGCAATGACTAACAGAATTAAAGTGACATGTTTGCATTTTGAGTTATGAAGACATCTTAATCCAAATTTTTTATTGATCAAGACTACTATTCATATGTATTATTCAGAAGCTAACTTGGGTTTTATTTGACAATATTCTATTATTAAAATAAGAAGTTACTGGATAAGTTCATTTAGTTCTTAGAAATGGTCAAAATAATAATTTTTTGGATTTATCTTAAAAGAGCATACTGTCTGTATTGACAACTTCCACATTTGTTTTTGTTTATCATCGGTGTAGTCTCGGACTAATTTTAATATATAATCTCCAAATTATTACCACATTGATTTTCTTCAAAAATCCTTGCTTAACCTGATACATATCATGTCAAATAGCTTAAAAGACTAGTTCTTTAAGGATAGTTAAGTACTATATTAATTTATTATTATTTAATATTCCTAATCACAAACCCTTGCAGTGACTGGCAGTATAAGACAGAATGGACAGAAAAGTGAGACTGAGAATTAAAAGAATGAGAATCTAATCTAACAAATTCTATCCATAATGTAAAGTGTTGTTTGAAGCAATAATTTCTAAAATTCCTACAATCCCAAAGAAGCAACATAGCATGTTGTTTAAGAATACAGAACACAGAGTTAGATGGTTTAGATTTGAGTTTAGTTTCCTACACTTACTATCTCTGGAGAGTTGATTTAGTTGCTTAAATCCTCTGCTTGTTCATGAAATGAGAATACAAGCAGCACACATTTCATAGAATTTATAGTATAAATATATTAATATAAATAGAAGTCGTTCTAGCCAAAAGTAAAAGCTATATGAGTATTATTACCTGGATTGAATCTGATCTGTAGATCTTTGTAAAATTGAGAGGCGTTGAGATATTGATTCCACATCTGTTCCTTCAGTCTCAATGACACTCCAGATGTTATGTTTCATTCTAGGGCTATATCCATGAACATGACATACACAAATTCCTACCTTGAATATTTCCTCAGAGGAAAGTGTTCTAATTGTAGCCTCTTTAAAACTCTAATTTATGAAAAAAAAGAGTCCTAGTTCAAGGATTTTTTTTCTAAGATTAGTTTATAATACACGTGGTAGTAGACAGTGGCTTATTTACATCTCTAAGACCAATTTCCTTTTAATTGCTTCATATTATTATCACATTAAATATGGTGTCTACAACATGCTAAATGCTTAAAGCCATATTTCTTATGCTAAAAATAGGCTCATTATTTGCACTAAATATTTATATCAGTTACAATCATCACCCCAATTTCAAAAAAGTTTAAATGTGACATAAAAACATCTTAGTACTGAGAAAATTATATGATCAAAATGGTCTGAATATCTGTCACAGTATAGCACAAAGCAAATTGTTATCTATAGTCAGGGTTCTTCACCACAACAATTAAGTTATAAGATTTGTTTTAGCTGTCTCTTAATATATAATGAATGAAAATTTTTAAATTGAATTAGAAAAGAAATGTTTGGTTGCACTTATTGATATACTTCAATCTAATAAGATTCTTCTGTATTCTAGTTATCCCCTCACCCCACTAATGGTGGTTGAACCCAGGGCTTCACACTGAGCTACATTCCAGTTTTTTTTATTTTTTAATTTTGAGACAAGCTCTCCCTCAGTCATGACGTTTCCTGGTTGGGCTCAGACTTGCAATTCTCCTGCCTCAGGGTGCTAGGATTCAGGCATGCACCACTAAACTCAGTGCTCACAGTGGCTATTTTTTTTTTCAAATTCATACAAATGTCTGTAAACTGTAATTGTGGGCTGGTTGTAAATTAGGTATATGAAATAAAATTTGGGAGTATCTAAGTAGATCAACTGACTTCCCAGCATTGTTCTCATTATTTTTCTCAGATTTTCCTCACAAACTGAATTTTTTCATAACCATTCTAGAAAATTCTGGAATGTGTTCTTGGGCTTTGGAATCACAAATTCCTGTGGACATCATTGCTCCAATACCCTATGATCTACTGCATAAACACAGGGACAGGATGACCCAGCTCAACTCATGAAACTGTTGCTACTTTTCATAAGAAAGATGCCCCTCAGTAATTATCAAGTTATTTATGATAAATGATGAACATCAAGTTACTTAGTAACACTGGCTAGCATGGGAGCGAAGCAGCAGGGAATCTTCTGATATGACCTATAGCTGTCTTGCCCAAATACTACTCTATACCTGGATCTAGAGCTTTGTTGTGCAGATTTGAATAAAATGTTGATATTTCAGTGTAGGTAGTTCAGTAATTAGTCTCTTATTAAGATGGAAAAGCGAGGAGTCATTAAAGAACATGAAAAACAAATCATAAACATTATTTAAAAGATTAATAAGAGAATACTCCCACCCCACTTATTCAATGATTTTCAGATAAATTTTTACCTATCAATTCCAAAATTTAAAAACTGTTACAATAGACGATAAATTAAAAAATATTCAAAATCTTGGGAAGAATGAAAATTATCATTACATTTACAGGAGGGCTTTCCAGGGTTGCAAAAAGGTGTATCTTTCCTCCAAGCGCCACTTCCCTGCTATCTCGGGGGTATTTAAGCTCTCTTTAGTCTGAATTGTATCCCTCAAAGAAACATTACAAGGTATATTTGTTACTGAGCTTGGTTTTTCATATTTATTAATTTTCATAAGAGCATATTTTGTTTATTTGAATGGGTTGCTGGAATGAATTTCATAATGTTTAGATAGATACCATTTAATTCAATAATAAATCTTTTAAAATTGCATATATTTCTAAAAAGCCTACATATATCTCCATGGATTTTTTCTATGCACATTAGCAAAAAACTAAGAAAAAATAAATTTCCTTAAAAAAATAAATTTCTTCCATGGAATTGTATTTACTTTGGCAATGTCAGATATAGCTAAAGCATAGGGAACATTGAGCTGCTTTGTTGGAAAGACTTTCAGCTCAATCAGCTTCTGTTTAATTTCACTGGTTATTTCCAAGTTATCTTCACTAATCACTGTTGACAGAAAGTCCGATTAAAATAAACTTAACATATATTTTCTGAGTTTGAAAATCACTTGAAGAGAAATTTATATATGTGTATGTGTTTCTGAATATCCGTAAAAGTCTGAACATTCATAAATTACATTAAGATTTCTCATTTTAATATTTTTCTTCAGGAGCTATCTGCCATTGCTCAAGTAAACATTATCTACATTTGAAAAGTGGCCTGCTCAGGGAAGTGATTGCTCTGTATCCCTCTCATGTCATATTTCTTATCAGGTTTTGATATCAAGGTTTTCCTGACCTCATGAAATAAGTTGGAACGTGTTCCCCTGTTTGCTAATAGGTGGAATAGTTTTGAAAAATCATACGGGCTCATTATCTCTTCAAATGTTATTTATTATTTGTATTATTTGTTTTTGCTATGGATCAGATATTTTTGTACATGGAATTTTCTTCCATTTGCTACCCTACCGTAAGAATTTTTATACTATGTTATTGAATTCCTCTCAACTTTTAATGGCCTCAAATTTTCCATTATGAACAATGTTTTGATAGTTTTGTACTTTGTAGTTTGATACTTAGTTTTGTACTTTTCCACTATTTTCATAGAGTGTATTCTAAAGATTGAGAAGGAAAAAAAAAAAACTGGTTACATAATAGCCTTTGATGTATTGCAAACCTGAGTTCCATTCCTAGCATAAAATATTGCATTAGTTTGATCTTAGGCAAATTATTACTTCAGGGCACATTGTCCCCATTTGTAAATTGGTGAATATACTACCTATTGTTTAGGCTTGTTGTGTAGACTTAATGGGTTATTATAAAAATTAAAATTTATGTAAGATACTAGATATTTACTAAGCCATTCAATAGAAGGTTGCTATTATTATTATTATCTTCAACATTGTTATCACTCATAAGTAACAGAATATGTACTTTTTAAATAAAATGTTCATTTTGTTATTTATGAGTCAGAAAAATCTATTAGATTTATTCCTATTTTTACCATCTTTGGATTTTATAAATTCTATCCACTTCTAAAATGTATCAGTATAGCACAAATATTATCTGTCTTTTGAATACTCTCTCTCTTTTTTTGAATACTCTCTCTTATGAGGAAATTGAAATATGTTCTTATTTTGTGCTGGAATGACCAAGAAGAATAGGCCTTTTGTGTGTTAGTGATCTTATGCTTTACAAAACTTGTTCTACAAGTTAATAATATTTGCATGTTGTATAATAAAATATCTTCTCTACAGTTGTAAAGTTTTCTTTCTACCCAATGAGCCACCTGAGAAAATCTGGTTTTCTCTTGATGCCAAATCTATTCATTTAGGGCACTCCTAGTTCCTCAATTTCGAAAGAGACAGCTAAACTCAGATGAAAAACATCCAGAGGAATGTACCTGGAAGGGATAAAGGTTTAACCTGAAACTGACCCTAAATGAGCTGTGGCAGTAAATCCCACACAGCAAAGAAGATAAAAATCCTCTTCTATTTAATACTGCCTCAATTTGGTACAGTATATTACTGTCTCCAATGAAAAAGGCTCATAAGCCTTGAACAGGGGCAAAACCGGAGCAGCCCTATGCACACAGCACACAGAGAAAATGCCACACTGCACAAAATTAAGGAGGTTGGAAGCTATAATCTGTGGAATTATCTCAAAACATGCCTGAAGGTACATTTAGGTGGCAGGAAACAACGTGTTTATTGTCTGTTTACCTCGCTGCTTTGATGAAAAACTAACGAGTTTTCAGATCTCCAGGTGGAAATAAAAGTCTTGCATTCTGACCTCAACCATGCCTAACCTGTGTTTGCAGAACTTCCATTTCTTGATGTAGAGACAGTCAGTTTACAAAATACATCAGCTACTACAGATTGCTAATAAAGTCTTTGATGATAAAACTTGCTCCTCTGTTTCTATACAAGAGGCCGTCCATTTTAAAAATTAAAGATTTTTATTTTTCACTGATACAAATATATGCCATACTGTTTATATCAATACTGTCTTGCAAAAAACATATATTTGTTGAAGATATTGGATGAAATTGCCTCAGATCCCAGATACATCCCAATTCCCTAACTCTATTTTCAACCTGGTACTAACCATGTTAATTGGCTACATTTGGACCCTGAAAACAGTTACAGGAAAATTATAAAAACCCCATAGTGGGCTGGGGATTTAGCTCAGGGGTTCTGCCTCCTGCCTCACAAGCGCAAGGTCCTGAGTTCGATCCTGGTACCAAAAAACAAACAAACAAAAAGAATATCCTCAGCTTTTAATTTGAGCTGGGGATTTAGCTCAGTGGTTCTGGTGCCTGCCTTACAAGCGCAAGGTCCTGAGTTCAATCCCCAGTACCAACCCCCCCCCCCATAGTACAGCAATCCATGAAACACCCATATTATGGTTAGATTTAAATGTCCCAACAAATTTTCATATATGTGGAAGGTGACTGGATCTTGGCGGCACTGTGGATAACTTCCTGTTAGGAGATGAGGTCTGGTTGAAGGTAGACCACTGAGGACATGACCTTAAAGCACATGCCTTGTGCCAGCTTCCTGCACTGGCTCTCCGTTTCCTGACTGCCATGATGTGAGCAGCTTCTCTCATGCTGCTTTTCTCTTGGAGCTGGTGAGCCATGCATGCACTGGGACCATTCAAACTGTGAGTCAAAACTGACATCTCCTTTTTTTAATGTCAAGTATTGTGTCTCGGTGATGAGAAAGCAGCTAAGACAACTCAAATGCACCCAACTGAAATATTGAATTACAGATTTCTGCTGTCTTCTTCAAGCTTCCTTCTTAGGAAAACCTTGCTCCAATGTCATCCTTTTCCTTTACTATGAGTTGTAAGGGCCAGTGTATGCTTTTGAGACATCTGCCACTGTGAAGTAGGAGACAATTTTAAATTATAAAAGCAAAGAGAGTAACAGAAATGCTAGACCTTACACTGAGCTCTTGAACAAATGCTCATAAGATTTGCTTTCAGACTGACTGTTATATAAGAAAAGCATCCCACAGTTCTGCAACTCCTATCAAATATATTCTTTTGGTACTCATAGATGTTAGCATTATTTTACTCAAGCTTGTCACATTGAAAATTGTCATTAAAAATGACTGTGTTAATCTATCATTATTTGATCTTTTCCTATTGGCTCGGAAAAGTGCCTGGAGGCAGATTAGCTATATTTCTAGAAAATTAAAATACGTTATGAAAAATCAGAACAGTCTATAAAACTTGTCACTCTTCAGTACATTTAAACATCTGTTTACTTTTAGAAGAAGCATCACTTATGGGGAAAGACAAAGATTCTTTAACCTTTACTGAATTTTTTGGAGACTCCTATTCATGGCAAAAAAACAAACATTAAATATTCTCTCCAACCATCCTCCAGTTTAAAACAACCATCACAGCATGGCAGCTTAGTCTCAACTGTGTCCTCTCAGTTTCTGAATCTCCCCTACCTTTTCAATTCAGTTGAGTCTCTTGCCTTTTATGTTTCTGTCTTTTCAAACTTTTTTTTTCTCTACAGTTAACTTCTGCTCAAGAATAACGAAAAATCCATCAGATGGGTTTCACCTTACAGACCTTACCATTTTCTTCTTTCAATACTACAGGGTATAAGGCAAAAAGGGTTTGTATGTGTAAAATGTAAGAGGTTCTGAGTGTTTTCTTGTCATTTTTGGTACCATATCAGAGTAATTTGTTTAAAAAATGGATATATTTAAAAGCAAGAATTAAAGAAGTACTATCAGCTAGGGAGAAATATCCATATTGTCAATCGTTTTATAACCTGTCTTTGGTTTTCCCCTATTAAGGGATATCTTTAAAACTTATGGAGAGCACAGTACTGGGGAGGGTGAGGAAGGGAGACTGCAAGTTTGAAATCAGCCTGGGTATCTTAGTGAGACCTTATCTCAAAAAGCAAAAAGGGAAAGATGTACAGAGAAACTGAAGAGACAGAACATAAAGCACAACTGGGAAAGAGTAGTCTGCACTTTCTCCCTAGCTCCTGGCTTTTGGCCCATGGGAAAGAGAAACCAAATCTACAGAGACAAAGTGAAAGTTGGGGCCCTAATAGGCCTCAGGGAAAAACACAGCGATGGAATGGAACAGCAGGAACTGTGATCTGCAGGGAGAGTGGGGATTCTGCTTCCACATCAGTACTTTTAGAGGCAAAAGCTGGTGAATGATTCCAGTGCAAGAGCCTGCTATATCCCTAAAGAGAGTGCTTGGTCGGATGCCATTTTGGGCAAGGGTGATTATTTGAACCTTGGCATCAGAGCAACTGTGGGATGGCTTCATATCAGGGCTCCCTGTTAGGTTCCCAGAGTGACTGGGAAAGAGACAGCTCTGGGAGATAGCCGCAGTCAGGGAGCAGGCTGGAAAGAGATGCCCTGAGGGATTTTGCTCCCAGAGCCAGAAGCCAAGCTTTCCCTGAGCTGCTCTGGATTACTGAGTCAAGGAATTGGTGCCCCCACACTAATCCTCCTGCCTGCAGGCACCTGCATTTAGCACATATTTGAGGTCAGACTGCTCTCTTTATCTACCAGTGTGAGCAGGGACATGTCTTGACTTGGACACTGCCCCAAAATTGTAGATCCTGGAAGAAAATCATACATTGGAAATTACAAAGAAGTTACTTCTTTATAAGTGTGTATGTTGTTTTTCTGGTTTGTGAAATTTGTACTTTCTTTTTTGTTTTTCTATCCTCTTTCATTTTCTTCTTTCTTCTTTACCACTTCTTTGGGGTTTGGAGAATTTTCCTTTGTCTATTTTCCTTGTTTCTTATCTCTTTTTCTTCTTTTTTTAAATTTTATCTTTCTTTCTTTTTCTCCTTCCTTTTAATTTTTCTCTCTTAAATTTTCTGTCTTATTTTTATTCCTCAGATAATTTTTTTAATCTCTTTTTCTTTTAGCTTTCATTTCGCATCAGTTTTTATTCTGTTACCTTTACTTAGTCCTGTAAATATCCTACTCCCCAATAGGATCCTTCATACTGCTTCTTTCCTCAAATGTTTCTCTTGCATTCCTCCATTCAAAACCCCCTATATATCTTTAATATTATAATTATAAAGCTTCATTAATCTTTAGACATTAAATCTATAAAATTACTCTTGAATTCTTTTCTACATGAGCAGAGATATAGCTGTCATACTTAGTACGTATTATCTGCAAGGCAATACCTGGGTTGTCTTAACACTGTAAGTCTGTAAAGATGGATTTCTTTCCTAGGACTAATGGTCATACATAATTGGTTCTTATGGTATTCTAACATCCATTTAGTCTCGTATGATACTACATAGTTGATTTGCTTCATATTACCAGGGCCACATAATTGTTGCTATTTCTCTGTAAGCCAACACCCAGCTTACTTTTGTGACATTAACAATAATAGAGTACATTCCTAGAGCACTTGGTAGCAGGCCAATTACACTGAATTCTCCCCTCCCAAATTAACCAAGGTGGTCAGATGTTGGTCCTAAGATAAAGTTCTATAGTTAGTCATACTCAGTACCTCACTGAAAAGCAACTAACTAGAGAGATCTGTATATCGGCAACAAACTCTTTACAATATAAGCATCAACAAACTTCTGCAGAAAACAAAACATAAAACAATAGAAACATGAGAAGACAAGGCAAGAAAATGCCTCCCAAAGCATCACCTTCCTTGGAGCCAACTGAGGGGGAGAATAGCATAAGCCACACCCCAAATTATTCCATACAATAACAGAGGAAGTTAGAAAACAGATCAAAGAAATAGTGAAATCATAGAAGATATAACTAAACAGATAATGGAGATGATAATCAAAATGACCCAAAAGCTTTCAGAAGACACTTATAAAAGCTGGTTTAGTTAAACAAAACTATGCAAAACATAAAGGAACAGATTAGCAAAGTTAAAATACATGAAAAGGTTTCAATCAAAAATTCAAAGGTTAAAAATTACATTGGATGTGCAGGCAGTAGAAGAACCAATGTGAGAAAACAATTTCAGAACTAGAAGAAAACAATGCCTTCAAAGAACAACTACTCAAAAACACCTTTAAAGCAACAAGAGAACATGAAAAATAGATCCAACAGCTGCTAGATGATGCAAAGAAGAATAATCTAAGAGTAATTGGAATAAGTGAAAAATGAAAAGACAACACAAATGTCATTTTAAAAAAAACCTTTTCACAGAAACAATGGCAGAAAACTCCCCAAATATTCTAAAAGAAATAAACATACAGATAAGTGAGGCATATAGAAACCCAAATACCATGACCAAAAGAGAATCTCCCTGTACCACCTTATATGAAAGAACCAGAGGTCCATCACACGGATAAAATCTTAAAAGCCGTTAGAGAAAGACGACAAATCATGTGCAAAGGTAAACCCATTAGAAAGATAGCAGACTTCTCAACACAAACCTTAAAGGCCAGAAGGTCTTGAACTTAAGTGTTTCAAACTAAAAAGATAACATCTTCCAATCCTGACTTGTAGATCCTGCAAAATGTTACTTCCAATTGTTGGAAAAATAAGGTATTTCAATAACAAGGAACAACTCAAGAAATTCATGACCACCAGATCAGCATTACAAAAAATTCTCAAGGATAAACTAAAAAGACAAAATACAGCCACTAAAGTCAATAAGTCAAAGAGAATGAATAGAACAGGTGATAAAAGTAGCTAAGTAAAAGGAAAAATATAAGGAAATCAGCAACAGGAAAAAAAAATGCAATGATAGGAATAAGTTAAGAGCATTCAGTAAAATTCTCAATGTGAATGGTCTTATTTCCTGTCAAAAACCACAGTGAAATAGGAAGAAAAGGGTCAAAGGGGAAGGGGAAGTGGGAGGAGTAGGGGGAAGAAGGGAATGGAATTAATATGAGAAAATGAAAAAATGGAAACAAAGTCTTTGTAAATAGGGAGGGGTGGAGAGGTTTAAGGGAGGGCATGGGAATGGGGGAAAAATAACCAAGATAGATTGCATAAAGGTACAAATTTCCAATGATGAATGTCATGATATTGTATATCTAAAATACACCAATATCATTAATAAAAAAAAAGATTGGAAGAATGAGATCAAGAAAGAAATCTCAACAATATTGAGATAGAAGAAACACATTTAATTCAAAACGAAGTTCACAGATTAAAAATTGAAGGATGGAAAATAATACTTCATGCAACAGAAACTCAGAAAAAAGCAGAAGTAGCTATCATAATTTCAGATAAATTGAGTTTCAAGGCAAAATTGGAAGAGACAAAGAATATCAGTACACATTGGTTAAGGGAACAATTTAATAGGCGTAGATAACAATTATGAACTTATATGCCCCAAATACCACTGTGCCACACTTCATAAAACAAACACTAATGGGCAAATGCTAATGAAAAATCAGGCAAACACCAATACAATTGTAATGGGCAACCTCAGTATCTCACTGTCACAAATGGAGAGATCAACTAAACAAAAAAAATGCACACAGCGAAAAAATCTACCAAGAGTGATGAGATAACTCACCAAAAAATTTTCTCAGCTACTCTTCAATAAAAGTTAATATCTAGAAAGTAGAAAGAACATTAGACTACCTAAATTTAAAGAACCAATAAATAAAATGGGCATCTGAAATAAATAGACAGTTTTCAGATGAAGAACTACAAATGACTTATTAATACATATTTAACATGGCTGGCCATTTGAGACCTGAAAATTAAAACAACAATGAGATTCCATCTCACTCCAGAAA
This sequence comes from Heterocephalus glaber, assembly GCF_053883595.1. Classification (NCBI taxonomy): domain Eukaryota; kingdom Metazoa; phylum Chordata; class Mammalia; order Rodentia; family Bathyergidae; genus Heterocephalus; species Heterocephalus glaber. Next base: position 56,472,765 of record NW_028258317.1, read on the forward strand.
GAGTACCTATCTTCAAGAAATCAAACAATAACAAATTCTGGAGAGACTATGGGGGAAAAAGGAACACTTACTTATTGTTAGTGGTATTGTAAATTTGTACAACCACTATGGAAATCAGTATGGAGATTTCTCAAAAATAAACCAATTAAGAAAAGAAATTTTATTTGACCCAGCTATCCCCCTACTAGGAATCTTCCAGAAAGAGTAAAAAACATAATATTACAATGATAACATGAATTCTCATGTTTATAGCAGCACAATTAGTAATAGCTATATCTTGGAAGCAGCCTATATGCCCATTGACAGGTGAGTGGATAAAGAAATGGAGAACTATGCTGAAGTGCTACAATGAAGTACTACTCTGCCATAAAAAAGGATAACCGAGTCATTTGTGGGAAAATGGCTGCACCTTGAGCTTGAAACCATAATGTTAAGTGAAGTAAATCAGACAAATGAGCTTGAATATCGCATTGTTTCTCTTATACAATAAACTCAATGTCTAACCCATGTGCAAAAAAATGAAAGCGAGAGAATGGAAAAAAGTCATTGTAATTTAGCATGGCCAATGTCTAAAAATGTGCCTTGACTTAGCGTAAGTATTGTCTGTATTTTTTATGTTGTTTGGTCTTCTAGTCTGGCTGTTAATCTGTGTTTAAGATATTTAACTTGGTAATGACATAATATAAAATAAATCTGATATTGGCAAAAAAAAAAGACATGTTGATTTGAGTGTTGAAACATCTGGTTTTGTAATAGTCTTATAAATTTAAAGTACCACTTAGAAAATTTTTTTCCTGCTCTTGGCTTTGAAAGAAAGTATTTGAAAGCTCAACATTTCACTCTTTGCTAATCTAGGCCTAGCTCCAACTGACTGCCCAATTCCTGTTACTCATTATCTGAGAGGGAAAAGTGATTTCTTAGTCATAAATCTGACCTCATACAACTTGTCTGAAACCAAAGGATTCAAAATTCAAAGAAAATTTATAAATACACATTCATGGTTTCTCTGTCTACATGTTCCCAATCATGAGTTTAAAAGGCAAAGATATCTTTCTCCCCTAAAGTAATTTCAAACTAAGTACAAGTATATTTAAACTAAAATATGCAAGGATATTAAAAATAGTTTCAGAGTCTCATCTCTGTTAGGGAGAGCTAATATTGTTTCCAATTTTAAAGAGAGGGAGACCCTCTTTACTTATGAATATTTGAAAACACATCAGGAATAAATATACTAAAAATATCAACAGTCTCACACACAGAGTGAGATTCAAAATCAACAATTGGTATAATGTACATCATGCCAATTTATGAAATATTTGAAATTCTTTTGTGTATGGTAGAATAAATGATTAGGAATATCTATATTAATAAAAGAACTAGAAGGGTAGTAGTACACTCTTCATCATTGTTATGGCTCATGTCTAGATGTCCCCCCAAAGCCTTCATGCTGTCATAGGTGGGGCTTTTACAGAGTTGGCTCAATCTAGAATGTGTGATGGTGGGATTAAGGGTATGTGCTTACTAAATTAGTCCTCTGATTGGCTTGACACCCACCCTAAGCCAAGGAGCCCAGATACAACATGAAAAGGTCAGAAAGAAGCTGCTATTGTCACTTGTAGCTTGATACTTTCAGCCTTCTATCTTCTGCCCACCATGAACTGTTTCTCCTCTGTGATGCCCCTCTGCCATGCCACCCTGCCTTGGAGCCAGCCGATTATGGACTGAAACCTCTACAAAGTGTGAGCTGAAATAAACTTTTCCTCCTTTATCTTTGAGTGTCAGATATTTTCCTTCAGCAATGAGAAAAGTCACAAAGATAACTGTGGAAAAGTGGCCAACTAGGTTTATTATGAGAATGCCTGTTGATGATGAGGTATAAAGATCCTCAGTAGGGTTTTTATAGATCCTAAGGAAAAGTACAGAAAGCAAGTAGAGATATGATCAAGTCTATTCTTGGGAGAATTATTGGTTAAGTTTGAAATATATCATAGCTTATAAACTGGACATATTTCCAGCCGCATTGCCTTATCCCTGCTCACATCAAGCTCTTACTGCAGTTGTAATGCCCATTTGTCAGCAGTAGGATTCTGAGAAACTTAAGATTTCCAGAACCTCCTCTATAGGGAAGTGTAGAGGGGGAATTCTCATCCTCAATAGGATATCTGTGAAAATAGACTGTGTTATACTGTAGAAACCAGCTCCAAATTTCAAGGCTTGGTGCATATAGTTTTAGTCTTCTTGGCCACACAAAGTCATTTGTGGTTCCATGCCTCTTTAGACAGCTCCCTTAAAACAGCCACTTGCAGATCCAAGCTGAGCTGTCTTTTTATTACTATTACTATTATTGTTTAATCTTGTACCTTTATCATTTGGAACTGTAGCCATCATAGTAGTTGGAGACAAAGCTTGAAGAACTCACATTGGCTCCTAAAGATCTCATCTCAGAGGAGACACACTTGCTTTTTATAGCCCTTTGACCACAGTAATCTTATTCTCCCAAACTCAGTGAAAGACAACTGGGAAAAGTAGGAAAACAATATGGACCATTTGATGAGTTCTAAACCTTCCTTGTGCCACGTTTGAGCCTCTTCAATGAAAAGTCCAGACACAACTTCCAGCTGCCTCCTCTCTCAACACAGCAACTTCAAACTAAGAATTGCCGTTGTTGGAACTACAAAAGCAGAAGCAGCCTCCATGCTTGGGCATCACTGGGAGGACATCATCAGAGTTACCAAATTACAGTGAGATAGGAAAGTTTCATCTGTTAATCTGGTGGCATTTCATTGCCAAAAGATAGCCCATCCTATTTCAACAATACATTCTAACATCGTATCCTCAAACTATCCCTCAGATTTGTCATAAATGTTTGATACAATTTTGATTCTGTACTGATTCTCTGTTTCCTCCTGGCAATTCTGTGTTCAATGTTTTCCAATGTTTTAATATATTTATAGAAATACATTTTCTGATCATTGAAGAGAAGCAAGAAAAATATCCATCTCTAGGCAATTCTAAATAAGCAGGGGTATAATTATATAATTATAACTCATCAGAAATTTTCATTCTACATAAATATGACAATAGGATAAAATTTATACTTGATTAATTCAGATTATTGAATTTCTCTTCAATTATGTATTGCTATTATTGATGTAAGAGCTCATGAGTAGAAATTCTTAGGAGGGTAAAAAACATACAATAGTTGAATTAGTGGTGCTGAAAGTGTGGTAAAATATCAAAAGAGCACATGTTTTTATTAAGAACATTAAATACCATTATTCAAGTACATTTTGCATTAGAGTTTCATTTTACTAAGCAGTTAATCATGGCTTACCCTGCCCATATGCTTCATCCAATTAAATACTTTTAGTCACCTAGAGTGAATGACTTTGTGTTTCCTCAGGAACAATGCTAGGCAAGGCAGCATCAGTGACAACAATTTCCCATGTCATGGCCCTGATCACAAGCCTTTTTAGGTAATCTTCAGCCATTGGCAAGTTCATATTCGTTGCATGAAAAGAAATGCTTAAATTTTGAATTGCTGTCAGAAATAGTATGATTTTCATCTTGTTTAGAATATTTTGCATTTAATTCAATAAACACAGAAGCCCTAATATGATCAAATCATTGTATTAGATCCTTTGGAAATTGAGTAGGTTAGGGTAATAATTTTGGTTTTCCATTCATTTACACATTTTTAAACTATGTTTCAATGCATGGATACAGTTAAAAGATTATAATCTTCAGCTGCAATAATATTACAGAAATTATATAATAAGAGGAAAATTTAAGCATACTTAAGCAGAATGCATAAATTTTACAAAGTATGTAGTCACTGGACTAGGATAAAGTAAAGCAATATTTCCTTCTTAGATTATCACATTATTAGTCATGTAACATAAACATATTCCTAATTTTCTAAGTGTTGGGTCAGGACAAAGGTGCTCTTTCTCACTCTGCTGGTGAAATAGCACCTCAGATCCTTCAATGACTAACTCAAGCTGGGGAATAGAGGGTTTGTCCAAAGCGTGTCCTAGTTAATTCTTTCTTAATGGAAATTATTCCAATACTTACTTCCTGAGAACAAATAGTTAAAAAAATATTTTGGGGGAAACTTCCTAACCTAATAATGTGAACCTCAAGATCTTGGTAATATCAAAATGGACTTGTTAAAATATTAAACCCAAATTACACCACTAACTTTTCAATTTAATGTAACAGAACTCAGAGTCAGTGTTGATGGGTGGAACCCATTTTTCCAATTCATCAATGCATATTTAATATTCTGATAAAATTGTTGAATTTCTTTACCATACCAGCATATATCAAGCTAATAGTTTTAGATGTATAACAATATTCAGTAGCTTTAATGTGTTTTTTATTACCTTTGATTTTTTTCAAGTCCCTATTGATCACAAGAGAACATATTCATTTCCTAAACTGAAAAGATCTCATAAAATGGTAGAATAGATGTACAATACAATTAAAGTTAAATAAAGGTCTTCAGAACAATAATTTTTAGCTTTTGTCCACAGTTGAAATAATTTAAGTATGCATGACTCAGAAATATATCAAAGAAAAATAAGTTCAATGAAAAACTATGCTCAATGACATAGGTTAACCGGAGAATCAGCCAGAATCCCAGCAGAATAAGGGGAGACATGCTCAAATTGGATACTTGATTCAATTTTAATAGAGACTTTTTTCAGGTATAGGGTGGGGTTTTAGGAAAACAATGAAAGATGGAGATATATCTGAGGAAGAAGAACCATAGCAAAGAGCTCTTACTACCCCTGTGCTAGAGAGATAGGAGAAAGTACAGTTAATAGGATTCAGAGATAGAGAGAGCTGCTATGTGGAGTATGCTGCTAAATAAGAACCACCAAATAAGGACCACTCCTATCTTTCTTGGTCAAACTCAACAGGAGACCAGCAGAAAAGGAACAATTTTCCAGAACCCAGCAAGGTGAAAATATATAGAGTTAATCTGAGAAAGTAGGTAAAAGAAATGCCTAGCACAATTACTGCACCATTAAAAATATAAATGTAGATGATATAGTTGATCTTTGGCTGAGCTGGATTTCATATATATATATATATATATATATATATATATATATATATATCTTTTGATATCATAAAATATTTCTTCTTTTATTTTCCCATAGTCTCATACCCATAAATTGTGTGTGTGTGTGGGGGGGCAAATATGGATGCTTTCTTGTCCTGAGGGTGACTAGTGAGATCTTAAGGAATCAAACAAATCAGAGAAGGGCTGGAATAACATTCGCCTCCTCCAGATTCTGTTGGATTCATTTTGAGACACTCTAAAGAAGCTCATCTGAGAGATCAGGAGGTTTTGGAGCATGGGTGACAAAAATGAAGAGATAATGTTGGTATTCTCCCTATCTCTGCATGGAATCCAGGAATGCACTGGCAACTCCAAGACATAAAATTTTCAAAGCATCTGGAAATCACAATTAGTGAACTCATAATGATGAGTGGAATGGTGAGACTCCTACAGATGGCTTCAGTGGAATGAAGCCACAGATGAAAAATGGGAAGACCTGTTACTTTGTTGGCAATCTTTAACATCCAGCTCTGTGAATAAAAGGAAAAGCTCTGGTTAGTAGTGTTTTCCAACACTAACAATTTCAAGTTACCAGCAATCACTGAGCACAAATTTGGAAAGAGATCTCCATAGTGGGCTTTGAATAATTGGTAAGAAGCCACTCCAGCACAGCACTGACTACAAATTCTATACACCCTTTGTAGCTGATTGCTGTCCCAGGGTACATGGGACACTCCTTCAGTGATCTTACCCTTGCATAGCCATTACTTTATACCAAATAGTAAAAATGGTTATTGCCATCATGATTTAAGAATAAAAATGAAGCACATCTTAATTTTTTTCCTGACGTTCTCAGGCCAGAAAGATATGAGTTATCTGGGAAACGTGAATGATATATCATAAATATATGAATTGGTGAAGACATGCTGATGGCCTAATGTGTGGGATAAACAGGAATACAAATAGGTTGGGATGATGCAGTGTCTAACACAAGTTCATGTTGTTCCCATTCATTTAGTTCCTTTGCCACTTTGCAATTATTAGTATTTCTCTTGACTTAACTTGGATTGTTTCCTTTTGTGAGTCTGGTTCAGTGACTCTTTCAGGATTTAGAATAATTTTCTCCTCAACTTCTCTGAATTCAGGGATATGCCTGGTGTGGCTCAGCAGTCACTTCTGAACTTGCATAGGTGAAGTCATGTGAATAGCCTGAATTACATCTTTTGTTTCCTGGGTTGGCCTTCCTTCCCAGCTCCAAATGTACTCATACCTTTTTTCATGCCCCTGAAATTGTCTTCAGGCTAAGCTACACCCTCTGACTTTACTCCATGCCAGGTTCTTGGAACTCATTAGTAGTCACTCATGTTAGGTAAATTATGATGCATTTCATTGAAAATTAGACTGTTACCAAATACTAACCACTATTTCAGAAGTGTGATACACACAAAATACATCTCCTACACAATCCTGCATCCATCTCCAGTGTCTTTTTACCATTTCTTGTCTATTCCATGTTTTTTAATGTGGCAAAAAGTTAGCAAATACATGTCTCTTAAACCTAATGTGACAAAGCCATCATTAAGAAGACTAGGAGTATCAATTTCTAACATTTTCTACCTGGAGAATATTGGCTATTAGGAAATGTTTGGGGCAGGGTTAATCTTCTTTATTCCCCAGAAATTATATCATAAATAAAATCAGAAGCTCTTTTAGTAAAATTTTACTTATATTTGATGTTTAATCATCTCACTTTTCTGCTCTACAAGATTAGATAAGTTAATTCATCAATTTAGTCATTATTTAATCAGTGTGGGTTCTGTGGAATAAAAATATGAACCAGATATGGAGTCTTCCCTGTAGAACATACGCTCTACTAATATGAGACAAAGCAGGTACATACATAATAATGCTAGAAGCTGGAAGGTAGAAGGAGATGAGGAATATAAAAAAAGGACTCATAAAGACAAGAGGGGAGGAAAATTCTTCTCATCTGGAGGATTAGGAGATAGAGTCCTCTGGGGGGTGAGGGGGTGGCCGTGCCCCCCCTTAGGGATGAGGCAGTGTGTGAGGCTTGTCAAGTGGAAAGGAAAGTTGAGATACTTAAAAGAACAGAGAACAAGCCATTTTAACCAGAATGCATGGCTTATGATGAAGCATAATAGTAGGAACCTGTATTAAAGAGGGGTAGCAGTCAATCATGGATAATTAAGATGTAAACTTATTAAAGGTGTTTGATCAGAAACCTACCTAATCCAAGGTCATTCATCAAGACATTTAATATGGTGGCAACATACAATAAACTTGGGAAAGGGGCAAAGGTTATGTTAAAGAAGGGGAAGCCTATTGATGACTGGTGCAAATATAGTAAAGCAAATGAAGTAAGATTCTAGACTATGGTAAACCCAGTGAGAATAGATAAAGGGATGAGATAATAATAGTAATTAACATTTATTGAGCATTTGCTACATATAGACACTGTGCAAAGAGTTCTACATGGTTCATGGATCATCTTTTTTTAATCTCTCTCTCTTTTTTTAAAATTTATTTTATTAGTACATTTTAGGTATACAATATAATGTCAATCTTCATTGGAAATTTGCACCTTTACATAATTTCTCTTGGTTCTTATTTTTTCCCCATTCCCCTGCCCTCCCTTCGACCCTCCTATACCTGCTTATTTACAAAGATTTTGCTTCCATTTTTTCATTTTCGCATATTAATTCCATTAATTCTCTCTCTCTCTCTCTCTCTCTCTCTCTCTCTCTGTCTCTCTCTCTTTTAAAACTGGGTCTCACTATGCAGTTCAGGCTGATCTTGAACTCACCACTTAGGTGAGGCTGGCCTTGAACTTGGGATGTCTCCTGCCTCAGCCTTTCAAGTGCTGGGATTACAGGCTTGCACTACCATACCTGACTAGATCATCTCATTTTAATGTCACTAAACACTTACAAGGTAATGTGTAAGGAAGAAAGCTTTGCATTATGTTTGGAGTCCAGAAACTGCTTTCTTTAACAACAGCATATGATGAGCTACTACCAGTTGTGCTAATTTTTCTCCTGTAAAAGGTTTCAAATTGTTTGAAAGAACAAATATAGGAAAAAGCCAAAAATAACTTTAAGTGATTTTTGTTTGTGGTTTTTTTTTGCAGTACCAGGGATCAAACTCAGGACTTTGTGCTTGCAATGCACTGAGCTAAATCCCCAGCCCCTAAATTTAAGTGATTTCTAAACACACAAATTATAAACTGACATCATTTCATGATAGCGATACTCTAAAATTTTAATAAACCAAATATTTATAATGTTTGGAGTTAAAAAAAGATTGTTTATTTAGCAAAATAATTTGATACATCTAAAGGTCTTTACATCTATACACTGAATGATAGAAAGAGAAAAAAACTATAATTTATGACAAGGAATAGGACATGTTCAAACTTTATATCTGGTCACATAAACAAAATTAATTTATAGTAAAAAAAAAATCTGAGTAAAGTACATGTTTAGTTCCATGAGTTTGATTTCTGGCTATATAGGACTATTTGTCCAGTGTAATCATGATTTATAATTTCCTTTTAATGAGGATTACTTTTCATCTAAAATTAAGAAATTTATTTACAAATTTATATATATTTTATATATATATATATATATATATATATATATATATTGATGTTATGCCCATCTGCAGCAATATTATCACTCAATTTACAGGTTTAAAAAATATCCCAAAGCCTAGTAAGTAAAATAACATGTGGACGGTCACACGATATGCAGAAGCTTCGTGTGTTCATTGGAGGTTGGCTGAGTTAGAAAGTTAACATTTTTTGGTTATTTGGTGTTCAGTTTCCCAGCTCCAAATGCTAACTCAGCTTATCACCGTGGAAAGAAGATTGTCATTATTGTATTGCAACATGCGATTTTTCTGCCTGCATTAACAGCTTGAAAAGTTAGTAAACACTAGGGAAAAGGTAATTAATATACAAGGTATAACGTTGTAACACTGGAACATCTGTGAAGCTAATATCAAAATAATTTTCCAAATAGAGTATAATTTTCCAAGTAATATTTATTTAGGTATTTATTCTAGCTCTGAAAAAAAGGTGTTCAGCTGTGTTTGGAGTATTTTGCATCCTATGGATATAAATACTGCCTCCAAAGGATTCATCCTTGCAAGTAACACATGGCCATTTTTACATTATTTTTTTAAAATACCATTTACAGAGTTACATGGAAAGATTTTGACTTGTTATTGACAGTAGTACTAAACAATTTCATATTCATGATCATGTCTGATGAAATAAAAATATCACCTGAGTTTTGTGCATATTTACACAAAATATCCCTAACTTAAAAAAAAAAACCATTCCTATATCACATTTATTGTTTGGCTACTTTTTTTGTAAAAGAAGAACTGCATCTCTATATATTATTATTCAAAATTTAAAACAATTGCCATTTTTATGGTGTTTTTAAGTGTATAATAAGAAATATATGTCATAATTTGTGAGATAAAAGTCAAAACAAATCTTTTCTGTTGGTAATAAACATGTAAAATCAGAAGTCTAGGTAAAGATAAAAATCATACAAACAATAATGATAAGGAATAACTAAACTAATATCAACTGTAACATTTTGTCTTTTATAGAAGTGAAGAAATTGTGCCAGTCATATGACTGTTTACTGTATATTTTTCACCTGCTGGTAACAATTCCCTAAACTTGACTATATAAAATATTTTACAATATTTTTAAGCATTCTTCCCCCTGTCCACTACCTATTCCAGAGTCCTCTCATCCTCGGTTAGCACTGTGCTCATCTAGATTAATTACTCTGTGGTGACTCATTTCTTCCACTGTGAAGGGCTGTGCCCTGGGTATATTGCCTTCATCCTTCTGCTGTTGTTGCATTTACCCTATCAGTATTATCAAATCAAAAGGTGTGGAAACATCAAGATACATCAAAATAACTCTCCCAATATCCAGACATATACTTTCTTTTGCCTCTATTATATAAAAGCAGCCCTGGATAAATCATTCAACACTTAGATTGTCCAAGTATGAGTCATCAGCTTCAAATTCAAGTTCCAGTAGAAGCCTTATCAGGTTCTTTCCGGAAAGTAGGATGTCTAATGGAAAAAACACTGAAGTTGAAGGATAAGAATTAGACATTCTATAAATGGCTTACTGAGAATGAAAGGTTAAGGCCAGAGCAGACATCCTGGGTATGCTTCCCACACCTCCTCAGATTTCTCTTTCACTCTGTGCATGCCTGTCCCAAGTGTGCTCTCATCTGCATGCTTGTCAATGGCTACTGTCTTAGTTTTCTTGGGGTACAATAAAAATATTTCACATACTGAGTCAATTAAACAACAGAAATTTATTTTTTCACAGTTCTATTTTGTTTTGTTAAAGGATAGCAGGCTTTTTTTCCCCTAAGAATCATGCCAATGCCTCAATTTAGGTGGATCCCTTGGAAGATGATATTTTTCTTCTTCTATATCTGATTCCACTTCTGTGTTAGTTACTTTTCTCTCATTGCTGAGACAAAATACCCAACACCCAAAGTTAAAGGGGGAAGGGTTTATTTGGCTTACTGTTCCAATGGTTTCACTCCGTAACTGGCTGGCTCCAAGGCAAGTTGGGAGAGGGGCAACAGTGCATGGCTGTGGAAGACAGCAAAAGCAACAAGGGACCTTAACAGCATCTTTCTGTCCCTTTGTCTTATTCAGACTACCAGGAGTAAGGCAGTGGCAAACCAGTCACTCATGTATAGTGGTTTAGTAATCACATGCCCTTCATCCCAGCATCATACACTCTGGATTCAGCCACATCCAAAATAACGCCCCCTCATCCCCATTACACTTTGGGGGCCATCTAAACACATGCCATAACAGCTTCTTTTCCTGTCTTCCAGTCCTGTAACTTGGTCAGCATAGAAGAGCTAAGGAAGAAAGAAAGGAATTATTGAGCAAAGGAACTTAAGGATATGGTTAATTTTAGCAAAATGAATGAACAAAGCATAATAGAAAGTAGATCTTGATAGTGTTGCGCTGGAGTAAGGGTTGGGTATGGTGAAAGATACTTTTGATAAAGAATTTGTCAGTAACAGATCATTCTCCTATGACTAAAAAGTCCCTGGTGACAGTACCTGAAAATATTCATAATACACTCCTTGGATGGTTCCTGGAAACTTGGGGAGGTGAGAGAGAAGATCTCATATTAAATTAAGGAGAAATGACAGAACGGCCTTGGTATATTGTTAAGGAAGGGATTAGAAGGCTCACAGAAATGAGCACACTAGAATGATTGTATTGTGTAACACTGGAAAGCCTACCACTGACTATGTTCATTGGGAGGGCCAGAAGACACCCTCAGCTCTAAGCTGACAAGGAATGTGCTGGCGATGGAAAGGCAGGCATTTGTGAGAAGGCAGTAGACAATATTGTTAGAGGACTGGATTCCCTGTTGTCAGTGGGAATGATGAGATTCCAGAACAGCATGGGTGAAGTGGCAACACTTACCCATTAGAGATCTGTGGTGATGACTATTCACCTGGGTGTCTTCAAAAGGAAGAATAAAAAGCTGAGGAGCATAGCTTGATACATAATAAAAATGATTAGAACTTGTTGAGCCAAAGCTTCATGTCATCAGTGCCTGTGAAATATCACTCCTTCACCCTGTTTTAAAAGCTAAAGTAATTCTCAGACAGACAGAAAGACCTCAGAAAGCTGCAAGTTTATACCACAGAGATGTCTATACATGTGTACTTACGTATGTGGCATATAATTCACTTATAATTTAATACTACAATCAGCAAGTACTCTGAGTGTATGCTGTTTTCTTCATCTTGCCTAATTTTGCTTCTTATTTCTGGAATACTTTTTACACCTTCCTTCTGTGTGAGTCTTACTCTGTTTTAAGATTTCAAGGAAGCCTCCATTAATGAGGTGGCCCCCTTGGTAGTCACTCCTTCCTCCAAATAGTGACCCCACTTATTTAACAGTCCCTATATTTAACCTTGAGCAGTTCTTATTTCCATATAGAAATTTCAGTTTTTGTAAATAGATTCTCAGACTCTTACAAACAGGATTAATGTCTTATACCTTAGAACATAGTATACTGATTTATGCTTACCAAATTATTAATTAGATTTTATCCCCTTAGCACTTTTCATTTCTTCCTTTTATTGAATTTGAAACACACCTGCTTGTTAGTGATTATCAAAATGCAAGCATTAGGACACTCATAAGTTTATCTTAGATTCTTAATTGGCTATATTACTTGAAATTCTTAGGCTAATCCTAAGTGGTATTGAGACTTAATATGGAAGGATTAACAAGTTAATCACATAGATATATACATATATATGTACAGATATATAAAAGACAATTTTTTAAAATGATGAAATTATAATTGTTCAATATTAAATAATCAAAAGGAAAATCAGTGTCTATTATGGGGCAGTCTTGCAATTTAGGTCCTTTCATTGTTGTCTATTGTTTTGGAAAGACTAAAAAACCACAGCTGTTATCACAGGACTTTTCTATGGGTCATCATGCTAAAATGAGAACTGTGACCGGCTGCTTTCTACAAAATATGTGAGGCTGTCATAACCTAGAGAGATGAAGAAAAGGCTACTGAGATTTCTCTATCAGATAACAAATTTATTATCACAGTTTAGAAATGAAAATATCGCTTACCAAATTATCAATAAAATGAAAGAGAAAAGATGTATGGAATAGAATACAGAGAATGGAAATATGCATATGTATATCTACTTCCATGTTCATAAACATACATATAAGTCACAAAAAAGAAAAAGAAAAAAAATCAAAGTGAGTATGGTGTTTGTGCTTTCATGTTGGTGATCCCCAGGGAATACTAAAAACAAAAAGCATTTGTTTACAGGGTGTCATCACTCCTTCAAAGATATACTTATCTTCAGTTTTTTTAATTAAAATCAGGCACTCTTCCCCTTGACAGGGCGTTATTTCCTGTGTTTTATTTTTTAAAACATAAGCTGATTACTCTGAGGCCTACAATAAAGAACACTCACTCAACTCTTTTACTGTACTGAAATGTAATTCTTGGTTCAATGATAAAATCCTTACTACAAAGTTTCCTACTTAAACAATTATGCCTTTTGTTTTAAATTTTATCACTTTTTTAAAATTCTAAGGCTATTAGAGCAACCACACAAAGGTAACAGCCTTTCTGCTTTAACATGCATCTGCTTCTGATTTTCAGAGTTGTGTAGTATAATGATTTCTATAGCAACTGAGGAGGTAGTGCCCTGACAGCACAGACTCAAAGGGAAAACATGCTCTCCGGCTCAAAGCTCAGCCCCAGGGCTTCTTAGCGCCTCAGTTTCCAGCGTTACACAGCACAGCCGCAGAATTCCATGCTGTTGCCTTTCTTGCCTCATCGGTTTCTACTATTAATACTATTCTCAATCTTACATCAACTTTGGTAAGTTTTGTTCTTACAGGCTGCTTTCTTTTTACTGCCCACAGTTCTGCCATTCTTGTTTTATAATATATACAATTGGCCTTCTGTATCTGCAGTTTCCATGTCCAGGGGTGCAAATAACTGTGGATCCTAAATATTTGGGAAAAATGTGTCCGTACTGGACATGCACACAATTTTTCTTGTTCTGTAGATAATCAGAATATAACTGATTTACATACCACTTATATTTCATTCGATATTATAAGTATTCTAGAGATGATTTAAAGTCTCTGAGAGGATGAGAGTGAGTTCTGTGTCAATATCACACCAATTTATATAAGGCAGTGCAGCATCTGCAGATTGGGGTACCTGTGGAATGTGCGGCAACCCGTCCCCCATAGGTACCACAATAAGAAGCAACTGTAGTCTTCTGGTGATAAAATGATAAACATTTTTCTTTTCCTGAAAGGTAATTTGTAAACACAATAAAAAAGGAATAGTAAATAATTTATTTGCTCCCTTTCAGCTTTTTAAGGTATCTTCTAATCTATTTTCCTTAAGGGCCAACTCTTGGTAGGGAGATTGAATTATGCATCTTTAAAAACACAGAAAGAAAACATCAATGATGAGCAAAAAGAATCTCTTCCCCAATATAACTCCATTTTCATCATGAAAAAGGCAAAATTGTTAATCTATTTCAAAAGAAGACCCAAGTATCTAGTTTTAAAACTCACCATTATCTTAGAAAAATATTTTCCTTACTATGGTCTAATTAGGGACATTTAAATTACAGGCTAGTTTCTTTCTTGTTTTAGAGTTTAGTCTACTTCATTTGTTGCGAGCAAACAAATCCATGAAAACAGCAACAAATGGCCCAAATCTTTACTGAGAAATGTCTATATACCATCTATCATGCTAAATTTTATACACAGACTTTTTTTTTCATATAATCCACTAACAATTATATGGAGTGCTAATTGTTTTGCATATTTTCCACACAGGAAATTCAGGCACAGAGAAACTGCTAAAACCTTTGGCACTTAATTGTACAAATTCTGCTATTAGCTCATATATTATATTATTTTTATATCATTTTATTATCCTTAAAATATATAGCATCATTTTTCACATCTTTGGATAGGTTCAAGAAAGTTAAGTGACACCATCCCCATGATAGATGAGGGAACAGACATAAAGCCGCTTGCTGAAGGATTTCTGCAGTAAATTAAAAAAAACCAAAAAAACCAAAAAAAACACACCAACCAACAAACCATGTATGTCTGAATGTGTGTGTTTAATGTGTGGTTTTATTTCTATGGTTTACTTTACTTTGTCAAATTAATAAAGTTTGAAGCCTACCTAATAATAAACTGAAAAACGTGAAATAGATTTGAAATTGAAATAAAGTTTTATAAGAGAAAAGCTTGTACTTGGATTACTTAAGGCACATTTTTTTCAAGTCTAGTCTATAAAGAATAATTGTTCTGAATTTAAGCCTTTGTACCCTCAGCAGCATGAGATGTTTAGAAATTAGATAACCCACAGGAGCCCTGTGTAAAGTAGGGTAACAGGGGTAATCAGTTTACAAAGCTGTTATAAGAATTATCTTTGGAAATGCATGTTATGAACCTTTCCCTAATGTCCTACAATGTTTGAGCTATAAATGTTATCTTTTAACTTTATTACTTAAGATGGAATAAAGCAAAACTCTGGACCACAAAAACTATCAAAGCTGATTTTAGACAGAGAAACTATTTCTTTGTGGAAAGTTTTCAGATTTTACATATAAGGCATGCAGCAGATAGGGTAGGAAATATATCGATTGATTGAAAGAAGTTTAATTCTAGCTTTAAATCTTCATCCAATGTCATTGATTTATTTTGTAAATTGTAGATTTATTTTATAATGACCGGTTATGTAAAATTAGGTTATAATATTAATTTTGTTAAAGAACTAACTACTCCTAGTTTTATCTAATGTTTTAAATAATAATCTAATTAAAAATAGTCATAGTTCAAAGTTTATTTACACTGGAGTTCAAATAAAATTATTTTCTGGGTGAATAAGTTCTTCTGTATCTTCCTATAAACAAATTAACAAAGGAGTGGAACAGTCTTTATATGTAAAACTCTATGGACAACATATAAAACTGACATGTTGTTGATAAAAATGAGCTACCCATGAGCATTTTTGATTCACATTGTAAATACCACAGTGAACCAAAATATTCTTTCCTTAATAAGATATTTGAGATCCTGGCCAACAGATGACTTGATGTTTGCATTTTGTGTGTGCTGTACTTTTCCCTTGGTTGACTATTACGGCCTCACCCTGATGAGCCAGTTGTAACAAGTCCCAGCTTCTGTACCTAGAATATGTTTTACCTGCAGAGCTCACTACAGCTGAGGTAACTGTCCACAATCTAGCTATGACCAGAAAGTACTTTCAGGCTGACACTCCCTGTGTTTCCACACTAGTTTTGCCACACACTCAGGAAGGAGTCTTGTCATCCTGACAGGAACCGTGATTCTGTCAAACGGCACAGGATATTTCCAAAAACATGTGTTAACTACATTTCTCCTCTTTTTGAAACTATGCTGAAATATGAACCAGTGACCCCATTCAGGAGAGAAACAAAAGATCTTTCAATGGCTCATAAAAAAGTTTCTAATCTCACCTCACCTGAAAATATTGACTCCTGAGATTTTGTTGCTATATTCTTTCTCAAGTGTATTGCCTTCAAAAGAAATATAGTGATTATTAGATTTTTGCCCATTTTTTTTTCTTTTTTAAAAACTTACTAGATTTTTTAGCCAGAACCTATAAAAATTGTAAAGGTTTTTTATTACAGAGGAATCATCGTGATGAGTTTTTATAAACATCTAGGGTAATTAGCTCAAGAAAGATGAGAATCAATTTATTTTTTGCTCTTCAACAGTTAGCAAGGTCTTGCCAGGGATCAGTGGTTCTGCCACCTGTCTTGCAAGTGCAAGGTCCCAAGTTCGATCCCTGGTACCAAAAAAAAAAAAAAGCAAAAGCAAAAACAGCAAGGTCTTTAAGACGAAATTTTTAATATTTTTTCAAAATGTTATCTTTTTCTCATTGATGTAAGTAGAATATTACATCATTAATTTTTCTATGTTCCTAAAAAGATAAAGCATGTATTCATTCCAAACAATGTCATCAATTATGTAAATACATGTTAAATACAAAGTGGCAAAGCACTCAGAAGCTCATTGAATTTGATTACTCTCTAAAATTTGTGAATTAATAATAAACCATATTTATGTAGCTGATATAATCCATGCTTTAATAGTTTTCTGATTGGTTTGTTTCAAAGCTGCAATAATGATATTTTGTATTACATTTGCTATAATCAACATAATTTATATTTGACAATTTTAAAGGACATAAATTATTTGAAACAAAAAATATAAAGGCTGGAGAGTCAGCTTATTTATTTCTCTGAGGGAAGAGAATTGGAATTTAACCATTTATTTATAGTTAATGATTTCAGTGAATAAAATCAAAAAATTTACAACAGATTTTTTTTGACATAAGAACTAAAGAGCAAAAGCTAGTTCAATGAATGAAAGAATTTTGGAGATGAAAACAAAGAAAACTATAAAAAGTAGCAGTTCACAAACAACCCAGAGGAAAGATGAGGAATGGGCAAAAATTAGGCAACTGGATGCCTTTGTTTTGCATTCGTTTAAAGACAATGAATAAATCAAACTGTCTCATTATTTCATCACCTAGCTTTGTTTCAACTGCCAAGTATGAAAAATTACCAGGAACAAAAGATTTCAGAAGGAAAGAAACTTTTCAAAACTATGAACAGGTTATGAGTGTTAATTCCAGAATAGCTGGTTGTTCAAGAATTATACAGGAAATTGGGTAATGATAAAGTAAGAAGGAAAAATGTATTTTTGAGTATCTCACACCC